>NC_042493.1:38864691-38888591 GCF_005508785.2 Acyrthosiphon pisum | reverse complement strand
TCTTTTTAGTTCGTGATTAAAATTCATGATACCATATTTCGGATTATTTCCATAACAAAAATAATATAGGTAGGTTACTTTAAAATGTAATTATATTAATTTTTCATGAATATTAGCTACTAACTCCTGTTATAAAAAAATATTTGAACTATTAGAAGCTATGTTGCAATCTAAGCGAGCCAAGCTTTTTACGGAAAATATACAATAATATATACCTATGATCTCATAAAGAAGGAACCTTGCATGTTCATATACTAAATTTTAAATTTAACAAAGCTGTTTTATTGTTATATTGAATTTAATATAAATAAATATTTTCCACGTGCTTATTATATAATTTAGTTGTTAATTGTTATCATGATTCATTGCATTTTGTGAAGACTTAAAGTGAAGAATACTCATTAATTCTTAAATTTTTTTTTGATACATGGGAGGCACTAGGCATATATATTATTATATTTAAATATTTTTATTATCATACATTATTATATATTTAGTATGATCTCATGAAAAACCATCTATAATTATAAACTAATTTTTAAATGTAACAAGGCTGTTTATTGTTTTATTGAGTTTGATATAAATAAATATTTCCCATGTGCTTATTGTATATCTAAAACATATTCAAACTGTTACGTCTTGATGTAAAGTATAGAAAAAAATTATTGCAATATTTTTATAAAGTCTACACAAAATTAAAATAATGGAAATAATACGTTTTGAAAAAAACTTACCAAACGAACTATAGTCTATAACCATATTTTTTTTTCAAAACTTATCATTTCCGGAAATGACACGTTTTGCAGAAAATCAAAACAAAAAAACTTTAAAAAAATAATCAAATTATTTAAAATTTTTTATTTCTCAATCAGTTTCCTTTTCTAAAAATTAATTTTTAGGTTTTAAAAGTTACCCATAAGTCCAAACTTGTCCGGTTCGTTTGTAACAGAAAATCACAGTAGCAGTTTTTGGAAATAACACGTTTTGCATAGAAACACCTCATATTATCGACCGTCGACCGTCAATCATCGATAATTTATTTTTTTATTAGTGATAATAACTGCCTCGGCTACTTAGGCCACAATATTTAATATTATTGTTACCTTAAGGGGTAAATTATTACAATATGTAAAAGCTTATAACTATAATAATGTAGAAATATTAAAAAGAAAATAAAGAAAGATATAGACTCCTGTGTCCCTAACTCCTAAGGAATTTGAGAACATTAATGATACCAGCGTTTAGATTTTCAGCTAAGTGGTGAGTTAAACTGTACTTCAGACGTTGTGGTTCATACATCCTACATTATGTTAGAATGTGTTTGACCGTCAGGGGAAGGTTGCAGGTTAGGCATATGGATGGGTCTTCTTTCTTCATCAGGAAAACATGGATTAATCTGGTGTGACCAATTCTCAGCCTATTTAATGCCACTTCTTCTTTTCTGGTGAAAGAGTTATTATGCCAAGGAAGAAAATGATTTTAAATTTCGTTTAATTTGGTGTTGGATATTTTCTATTCATTTTGCCAAACAGTGAGCATTTTATTTTTAATTATCTGTAGTGTTGTTAAGGAACAACTCCTGGAATTGATTCCTTTTTAGAGAAACGCATGAAGAAATAAATTTCATCATTTTTTAAAGGAATAAGAACGTAAATATTATTTTGTTCTTCTCGGAAAAGTTTAAAAAACACTTGGGAGAAAAATGTTGTTTACTTATCATGTTTTTAATCTATAAAAAAAATAATAGACGAGACTGCCAATTTTTATTCACATATTATGACTTGATGTTCTGACTAGTGATAATGATAACTCTAAACTCATGAACTACGAGAAACGAAGAAAAGAATGAGTTCCTTTTTCATAGGAACTAGGAATTGAACAGATTCCTATACACTTCATTATTTTGCAATTAAGATTAAGATTCTATCGAAATCCCAAATTGTATTATATGTATACCTCTTTATAATTTATCACAGCTTCTTAAAAAAAAAAAAAATTTTTTTGTATTTGTGAGTCGTGTCGATTATATGTGGTTTTACTGTTATTTATTATTATTTATTATTATTAAGAATTTGTCAATTATGAATTATTGATATCGACACGTAATTCAAAATGAAGAAATGTGCGCAATTTCTTTAAAAATAGTTACGTGGTTTATTACAAACTGACCAAACGTGTACCAAAATTAAAAACCAAACAATTTGTGGTGGTGAGTTGAAAAAAAGTTCTGAAAAATAGTTGAAAACGTAATTCGGAAGGTTATATTTTGAAAACAATGAATAATCGATGTACACAAAAAGGGTGCCAAACATTTTACTCCATACGCAAAAACAATAACTTTTTTACGTATAAGGATAAAAATAGCAAGTAACCACTGTTAGGTTTAAATTTGTGCGATATCATAGAACTTGTTTGGTTTTGGGTATTTCAAATAAAGGTAACACAACCCGAGGTGTTTACGAAAAGATCAAAATCAACAAATCGACTGGTATAATTTATGTAAAGACGTAGCAGTAGCTGAATTTCAAAACGGTAAGAAAATGGGAGGTCCTTGCCAAGTTGTGCAAATAGATGAATCCTTGCTCCAAGATAAAAGGAAATATAATCGTGGAAGATTACGTCTTGAAGATCGCAAACCTGTGGAAAAGTCTGACGAGGATGAAGAGAGTTCAGATGAAGACGATGTAATAAATTATCGAAATTACGGACAACGAATTCAAGGGTCATAGATTTCTGGTTTGTGTTGCAACCGAAGACCTGTTCGAATCATCCCTCGCGGAGTGGTCAGAAATTCGTATACATAACACAGTACCACATGAAAAATATGACAAAGTAGAAATACTGCATTTATCATACTAAGCCAACATAAAATTACGGTATATAAAATATTTGGGGTAGATAGCATACTAAACCATCAAACGTGCGGTAGATAGCATATTGGACGAGTACCGAAGAAAACATTGAAGTGGTGTTCTGCTTATATAAAAATTAGAAAAAGAACAAAACATTATTTCAAAAACCACAAAATTCACTCCTTTTATTGATAATCCACGTCCAACAAACTCCAATTTGCCCAGTGAAACAGAGTCCAAATATGTTCTGTTTTCAAATGAGCCGAGTAATAACTACCTATACAACAACTTCCACGTAACAGTGTTGGAACTTGAAAATCACTAATCAGTATGTATTGTTAAAGGAAAATAATATAAGTGATATACGTAGGAAATAGGTAGTTTCAAGAGTTTTTTTATGCTTTACAGCCGAAAAGTCTTTCAATATTAAAAAGGATTACGAATTGCGATCAATAGAGCAGTGTTTCTCAATCTTTTTACTTTGGCGACCCCCTTTTGAATTTCAATTTTTTAGCGACCCCTTTCATATATTTTTTTTAAATACTATTTATAATCAATACGAAAATTACTGTGCAAATATACAACACATAAAATATAATACTATATATAATTATACAACATATAATGTTATTATTATTTTTAATCAATACAATTTTTTACCAAATATTTACAGATAAATATAATACATATATATTGTATATAATTTTAATTCATACGCGACCCTAAATAATAAGTTGGCGACCCCCAGGTTGAGAAACACTGCAATAGAGGATCATTTAAATACTTTTGTCATTCTCAATATTGAAATTGAAATTTGCAGGCAAATTAATTATGAGGATATAATTATAATGAATTTGGTTGTATAAAATACCGTCGTACAAATGAATAAGGTACCTGTATTCTATAGTAAAAAACAAGTTTATTTTATTTAAGTAAAGGGTAAACAGTTATTTGTTTTAATTTATAATTTCTTTTTTAGGGAATGAATTTTTTGGTATCTTCAATATACTCTAACCAACTATTACTCACAGCCATGTGAAATGCATGAGAGTTCATAAGAGCATTTTAAATTTACATTTCTTATACACGCTATAACTTACTTAAAAACTGATTTATCGTAAAAAAACTTCCAACAAAACACAGGTAATGTTCTTACCATCAAGTTTCATAACAGGTCGATTCACTCTAATTTTTATGCTTACGGCATAAAACTTGAATTTCTGAGCGTAAATTTGGTATGTTACGCGTTTGTAAGACGGATACAACACATGCGGGTATGGTGTTCTCTTAATCATGACATTACTTGAGATTATTTTTTTTAGGAATTATAGAAATAATGTAATTTTCAATTTATATGCCAGAATGATAACTGCGTTAGCATTTGTTCCTCCTGATAACGTTGTTCAAATCTTTGAGGATTTGAGTGAAGAACTTGAACGAGTAGAAACAACTTTATAACCGAATTTAGATTGGCTGGAAATATATTATATAGGTATATTGAGAAAAGAAGGTGTAAGAAGAGTTGCCAGTATATCCAATTCCAACATGGAATTTATACAATAGCGTTTTAACTGAACAGATTGTAATTTTTGTTGAATCTTTATTATATACATACAGTGTTAAAGCGTAACAAAAAGACACTGAAGTGACAGTTAAAAACTTTTGATCTAATAAATACTTTAAAAAAATGTATTCATATATTATATAATTTATAGACACTTGCACATATATACATTTTGTGTCATTTTTGGTTTTTAATACTGAAAATTTTAAATTTTAAATTTTGGAAAGAAAAAAAAGATAATTTGTTTATTTATTTTTAATATGTATATTTTTCAACTCACATGCTTAATATTTTTTGAAATCCAGTTGAAATTTCTAAAAAGTTGACTTATAATTCGATGTTTGATTAAAAATTCAATTAATAGAATACAAATTTCGTTAACAAATTAATGAACTAATTAATTTGGTTTTTATTTTTTTTTTAGTATATTGGGCTATTTCTTTTCTGTGTGGTTGTTTTTCTAATATATCTGCTAGGATTTTTTGACCAAAATAATAAATTGCGTTGATTTATTTAGGTACTGAATTTTCAGACTTTTTGAATCATTAGATCTTACAAAATATTAAAAAACATAATATTTTATATAACAATATTTTGGCTTCTTGAAGAAATTCTAGTTCCTGGGGTCTTCCGGTGGATAAACCACATTTCAATGGGTTGAAATGGTACAAACATATACAATTTAATACATCTAGTAGATCATTGAAAAACTAAATCATATTAGCTGTCTGAATAACTGCTTTTACTTCACCTGACCTGTGTAAACAATGGTTTCTATAGGTGTACCTAATCATTGAATAACTAAAAAGTTGCATAGCATATTTACATGACATCAATTGAAATAGCCATGGATTTATGTGATTGTCAGTAATTTTTAATAAAGAACGACTAGGTACAAATTTTTTATTGATGTCTTAAACATCTCTCAGGTCTTGAAAAGAGACTCATTTGCCTTCAAATATAAAATTCCTTTTTTTAAATGATCACGTAAGTTTTTAAATAAATGTAAAGTATCAAATATGGAATAAATTTTTCTTTCATTTTTCTTCAACAATTATCTAGTTAAAGTATATTCAATAATTAATACTCAATAAAAACTTAAATGATAATAATAGTGTGAATAAGTATGTATGTGTATTACATGTTATAATCATGAAGACTAGAATAAGGAGACCAAACTCATACGTCCGCCCACATGAAAAAACGTACCGAAATGAGTCGCAAGATAAAACGACCACAGGCTGCGCTGCATACGCTAGGGTTGCTACTTTAACTAGGGCACTATAGATACAGGTATGCTACGCCGCCATTTTGCGACTAATAATGTTATGTGAATTTGAATTTCTCCCTCTTTATTTTATCATTTTATCATTGATAAATGAGTCGCAAAATGGTGACATAGCATACCCATTCTATGTAGAGCCTTACTTTAACCAGCGTAGTATAGAGATTATTAATTTTTTTTTCGTTTTTTTGGAAAATTATGACCCTCTTTAGATTTTATAGTTTTTACGATTACGCGTTTATACATGTGCATATGTGTATATTTATACATATGTATCGTTACACTCAAATTTGTTTCTTGAATAACATGTTTATGAAATATATACTTATGCACATGTATAAAAAAAAAAAATACGTAATCGTACAAGCTATAAAATCTAAAGAGGGTCATGGTCAAAATAATGCATATATTTTCCAAAAACTCAAAAAACATGAATAATCCCTATACTACGCGGGTTAAAGTAGCAACCCTAGCGTAAGCATCGCAGCCTGTGGCCGTTTGATCTTGCGACCCATTTCAGGACGTTATCAGAGGTGGAATTTGGTCACCTTATTCTAGTCTTCATGGTTATAAGTAATATCAAGATTGATATTGGTACATTCATGAAACAATATAGAAGTATGTCAGCAACAATACGTATTTGAATCTCGTATGTGTTAGGTTCTCCGATTCTTATGCTTTGGTATATGCGACCAATGAGAGGTGGAGAATGTAACAGTGTAACACACAGTAGAAAGTGTGAAATATGGGCATCACAATGTTGCTGACGTACCTATATAGTCATTAATACATTACCTATAATATCATTGATTATACATAGTATAGATTGCTCACTGGCGGAATTTGACATTTCGTGATACGTCATAATGGATAAAGTCGCGGCCACGCCTGTGCACGTTCCTATATTGCTCGTGTTAAATAATAATTCTTTAGTGTCGCCTATCAGCATGATTGGCCGTCGAAGCGCTACTAGCGTTGCCAGATTTAGGGATTTTTCCTCTTTCCGGGGATTTTAGACCACTACAAGGAAATTTTAAGGAAACCGGAGATTTTAACTATTTTTCGAGGATTTTTCATATACTGGAAAATTACAGAAAAAAATTGTTAATTAATAATTATTTTATTGAACATAACACATCCTTAATGAGCTTTATAATTCTTTAATATCATCATTACAGTAAATTATATTAAAACTGTATAGGAGGTAGTTTAAATAAAATAACTATTTTTAGTCAGTCGTTGAGAAAAAATAAATTTATAAACCTTTTATAAAAAATACATAAAACTGAAAATTATTATAATATAAGTAATCATCAAAATAACCTAACAACAAATAAGTAGGTATACATTTAAAATTGATAACAAAACATAACTGAAATATAATATTAAACAGTAGTTAAAATAAGATAAATATTTAACTACCTATCTAATAAATTTTAGGTAGGTACATATATTATACATATTACTGGTATGCTTGCCAATCATATCGGAAGATATATTGAAGTTGAAGCAAGACTTCTGTTGGTTGTTTAATACATTTTTTGAATGCAATATACCAGTAATAGTATCAGTAGAAAGTTTATTTCGGAGCTTAGTTTTATTAATATTTATTGTGCTGAATACTCTTTCAACACACGCGCTACTATGCGGTAATGTTAAAACGTATCCAACCAATCTGTTCATAAGTGGATACTTTTCTTTATCATTACCATATTTTTCAGTCTTAATGATTTTCCAAAAGTCCATTAAATCCAAAGTGAAATCAATATTAGAATTTCTAAGAAGTCTCCATTCTCTATCTATGTCGTTCATATTTATATTTAATTTAGGAAAATGTTTTGCCGCTAAAGTAATGCTTACAATGGTTTTTATGTTCTTTGGTTCAATAAAATAGAGTGTCTTCAATAATTGCATATGTGCAGAATTGAATGGGAATATTTTGTAAATTTGTGAAGTGCATTCAACATAGAAATTCAAACAGTTGGTAATGAATTCATTTTTTGCCGATGTTGGAAACTTGTTACCATCAGATAATGCCAAAGTACACGATCCTCCTAAATATATTTCATTGTGTGTTAAAAAATGTGATGGATTTCTGTACTGTACTAACGAAATATCTACATTTTGAATATATTCAGGTTTTAAGTAGTATTCCAAGATGGATTTATATGAAGCTGCCATTCTATCATAAGCGAGATGTATCTGAGGACTTTGTGACTGAAATAGTATGTTTAAGGTGGTTAATATAGGTAAAACAAAGTCTAAAAACTGTAAGTACAGTTCAGTACATGGATTTGATATTTTTTCAAATATTTGATTGGCTTTTTGGTCAATTAGTAATTCACCTTGAAAATATAGTTTCAAAGCATTGAACTGTACAAGAACTCTTTTTACATACGAATGAAGAGACAGCCAACGTGTTTGGCTTGGTTGTAGTAATGTATGTGTCTTACTTTCTACAAAAGATTGAACATTTTTAAATTTGGATTGCCTCTTAAAACTTTGATGCATGTATGTGTATACTTCTCTTATAAAATCTTCAACATAATTAGGTGGTTTTTCTGCAGCATATGAGGCACATAGTGCCAATGAGTGGCACATACATTTCATGACAAAAATGTGTGGAATTTCATTCTCTAATAATGTTTTTACAGAATGTCTGACACCAAACATTGTTGAAGCGTCATCAGAAGCGAAACCAATCAAATTATCTTTATAGGGAATGGAGTTATTATTAAAGAAATTGATAATTTCGCTATAAATATCATTAGCAGTTGCATGAGCCATCTCTTTTAAATAACAAAATTCATCTTTTACAACAAATTTGTGTAAATCAATAATGGGAACAACTAACGCTAAATGCTTAATAGAACTTTTATCAGTGGATTCGTCAATAAGTATGGAAAAGTATTGATTCTTCATTCTAAAAATTAGGTTTTCAAATGCATCTTTTTTCAATTACTTGACTAACTAAAGCGGTGGCTTTTGTACGGTTACATGTCATGGTTTTTACTACTTCCGATTCTGGACATATAGATTTAAACATTTGAACAAGGTGGTCAGATGTCCTTAGTGAAATATTGTGTTCAGTTATGAACAAAGCTAGTCGAATTTCAGCTTCTTTCTTTCTAAATTCAAGTGAATTATGATGCGCAATTATTTTATCGACCGGTGGAATATTGGAAACTGCCTGTGAATTTTTTTTATGTTTTTCTGACCCTGAATGTTTTCGCACAGCAGAAATACCACCGAGGTATTCATCACCACACAACTTACAATAGAAATACATATTACCTTTTTTGCCACTTGTAAGCCATGCCGAAAATTCTTTATTTTGCTCCCAACTTTTCCGGTACCGTTGCGTATAAGGTTTTTTCTTTGGCCAGTGTTTCTTATAACGTGTTCCAGGAGATTCATTACTTGACGACATTATAGTATTATAAACAATATTTAAATTAAATTAAAATGTTTATTCTAAATATTTCTTTTTTGATTTGACTTTTATGTCAAGTCAAGATTTGAAAAAAAGAAAACTGCGGTCTGCGAGTGCGACTAGTTCTAACTTTCTGAGTCCGAGTTGCTTGATGTTTGATGTTTGATAACAAAATTGATAACTATTATTCTATTCAATCATTATTCTGTGATAATAATAAGATTAGTGACAGTGACGCAGTGCTGTAGTGCAGCTGCAGGCTGTACTCATTACGCATGTACACTCTGTACTTCTGTAATTCACTTTGTATACTGTAATACAGTATTACTGTAGTGTATAAATTGTATTTATTTAGTTTAAGTGCATTGGAAATTTTTTTTAAGGAAATCCGGGGATTCATTGGGAAAACAAGGAAAACTGAGGATTTTTAGACATATAAATAGGGATTTTTTAATTTTTTGTCTGGCAACACTGTAATAAATAAATAAGTCTGCGCTAGTTGTGCGTTCGCCTTAGTACCGCTGGAATGCTGGATGCCTGGATGTATATTATTATATAGCATGCTGGATAGTTGTTATTTGGTATTTTGATTATGACTACGAGTTTACGACTCTATTTTAGAGTGTTTAGACTAGTATTTAATTTTTCAACATGTCCGGGCATCGATGTATTGTTCCGGCGTGCACTTCGGGGTATGATTCTTGCTTTCACGAACGCCACTTTTTTAGTGTCCCTAAAGATATAACCAGACTTGCTCAATGGACAAAAGCTATACCTATGAAGGAATTTGTAATCAAACCTAAACAAGTGGTTTGTGAGCTACACTTCAAAGAATCAGACATAATACGTATAAAAACGGGAAAGTCCTTGCAGAGGTTTGTAAATTTGTAATTAAAAATGATCTTATACTTATTTATTCTTATCTCGGAATGTATTTTAATTTAATTTTAATCTATCTAGGTACCTATTTTAATTTGACATTTATTTTTTTGCAATATTGAATTGGGTATGAGAAAGTTTACAGTTGTTGAAGTCCTCATTCATTATTGAATATATTAATTTGTTGTAGGCTTTGTATCGAATACCTAGATTACAAGAAGGAGCAGTCCCTTCTATATTTTCAAACTGCCCGAAATATCTTACGAAAATCTCAAACCCAATAAAAGCACCCTTACTACGAAACAGCCCAATAAAACGGAATAAATGGTTATAAATACTCAAAAGCCACTTGGTGAATTTATTTCCGATCTATCTGTTGACAATGAATGGTTTAATAACACTGAACCTGAAAAACAAAATACGGTTGAATCATTTTCTTTTAAGACTATACAAGAAAATATTAACACCATTGTTCTTCCCACAGCATGGAGTAGGCGTGATATACCCAAAATTTGATCATTTTTTCCTATTATATTACAATAGGAAATGACACTGAAATGCCCACTCCTATTATTTTCAAGAGAGTTTGCTTGAATATTAATTTAAAGGTCAGTTGTTTGGTGTTGAATACAGATATTTCTATAAACAAATTTGGTATTCAAGAAATAACTAGTGTTAGGTACAGTTTTGGAAAAACTTTTAAACAAATTTGATAGTGCAAATATTTGTAAAGGGTACAAAGTAGATTCATACTTGAAGGCACAAGACTCTTATGTTGATCCAATTGGAAATATTCGACACATTTCATGTCAATTTATTATTGAAAAAAAAAAATATTTGCCAGTATTGTACCTGTGCTTTACGAAGTGTAAATCGAAAAAAACTTCGGATGTCAAAAAATATTGAAATAACTTCTAGGAAAATTAACATTTTGCTTAGTCCAACTAAACAACCACAGTTAAAAAGACTACAAATGAAGTATAAATTAATCAGGCAAAAGAAAGTTAGAGCTGAAGCACTCAATAAAAAACTAAAAACTAATATTTCTTATCTACATGACAAAATCTCAGCATTCTCTTCATTGAGCCTTGAAGATGGACTAGACAAAAATGTTCTACCTTATAATCAGCGTATTGCACTAAATTAAATTGTTTCATCTTCCAAAGTGAAAAACAAAAAAGGCCAACGATATTCGGAAAATTGGAGTTTATTATGTATGCTTTTTCACATGCGGTCCTTGTGGCTATAACTTTTTATTGAAAAATGACATTTTACCTGTACCTTGTGTGAGATCAATAAGAAGGTAATAAATTTAATAATTTATAATTAATAATTTAATAATAAAATGTATTGTTTTTCGATGCATTCGTCATTAAGAAGGTCTTGCTCCGGTTCATCACGCTTTCGACTATTTATAATTGCAACGTTTTCTCCAGAACCATTGTCCTGAAGGCTTCGATGAGTATCATTATCTACGTCCTGTTCATTACATACAGCTACGTTTTGCATTGCACATCGGTTATAATCAATCGAAGGTCCGGCCACAGCTTACACACCTGTATTGTCATGTTCGTGGCATTTTTGCCGAACTCGTTTAAATGGGGACAAAGGGCGGAACTTTGCATACATTTATCATTAAATACATCTAGGTCATTTATAAGAATTTGCACTTTGTTCCTAGGTACAACCATTTCATTATACCATTTTGATACAAGAATTATTGCACCCTTAGTAACTGGATCCTTAAATTCCTGAATGGATATTTCACTACACGGAATTATATCTGGTTCTTCATTCGTATTTTCATACAAATTATCAACAATCTGCATTGGTTCAATATGTAAATTAGTAGACAACTCTTGGATTACTACAGTATGGTTTAACAAATGTCTACTAAAAGAATCAAAAGAGTTATAACTTCTTATGTATGGTTCTATACATTTGTACTCTATAATATTTTCAAAAGAATGTAATTGTTTTAAATGCCTAATTGGAATTTTAAAAGAATTAACAGAAATAAAACAAATAAAACACACAGGCATTTTATAATTGTTTTTTTTAAATATAATTAAAATAATAATATATTTTGGTTCAACAAATAATTAAAATAGTGAAATGGTTTAAAATACAAAATAAAAGTTTTATCTTTAATTGTTAAACAAATATTTTCAATAATTTTAAGTTCTTGATGAAAATGTTTATTAAATATTGGATAGTTAACACTTATTTAAATCATTAATTAAAGTATTGACATTTGGACTGCAATTTTTGTCAAACTTAGTAATAATTTCATAAATAAATGTTTGCATAAAATACCATATTTGATCACTCTGTGGTGTATAATGTAAATTAAAAACAAAGAAAAATTTGAAGCATATATCTAATGCTTTTAAGGCACTCTCAACTTTAGTAAAACTTGTTGATTATAATATAAAAATAAGTCACCTTACTGTCAGTTTCTACAAATACCATGGTTGGAGTCTTTCTCCCGTTCTGAACGCCTTGTTTGATCTTTCATCATCTATACTTCCTTCAACTGTGAAACATTTTAAATATAGGAAAACCAATCTATAATTATTTATTTCAGTAAATTAGTATAGCTTAAAAAATAAATTAAATTTATGAGTTCATTTATTTATATAAAAAATGAAAGATTGTTGTATTTTCAATTTAAATGGTGCCTAGCAGTGCCGTAGCCAGGGGGTGGGCACTGGGGGCACGCCCCCTCCCCCCCCCCCCGAAATTTTTTTTAGCTTGTTTTATATTATATGTTTGATAAAAAAATTAAAAGTTAATGCTGTCGAAGTGAACCATTTTGAAGGGGTCAGATTTAGGAAATATTGTACATCCATCGTTAGTACTATATCTATGTGTGTAGTGACTAATCATTAGTGTGTGCGAGTTCCCCGAACGTAGGATACCTACTCTGCCAGATAAAAACTGTTGGTATCATCATTTTTTAATAAGTAATTGTGTCTCTTATGAAATGTTTTAAGCCATTTTTGTTCATAAAATTCCATGGTGATATATTATTTTTGAGCCATATTATATCTTCAGCAAATTCTTAATCAAATAAAACAAATAACATTAATACATATTATATTAATATATTTATGAAAAAACTGCACATTATTTACTATACCTTCACGGGGTATAAAATAATTTTCAGGTGTGATCTCCTTAGTTGATCCTTGGTTAATTTTTCTAATTTATTTTCTTAGATTATTATACTTGTCAAACAACTTCCCTCTAGCAGACGATACTAAATTTGCCTTGTTTTTTATAAGGAGTATAATATGTCTCTTAGCGTTCTTGAGGAAATAAAGAACAAATTTCCAGAGATACTGACTTTAACTTTTCAGTAGATATTTTTTTGTCTTCGTTTTGTTTGAGTAAATGTGTTATTATAATATGAGACAATTTTTTTCTCAACAATCCATTTAATTTGTTAGTCTTTAAATAACTATCTAAAATGATTTTGCCTTTGTGATAACAATTCGAAATAGCTTCTAATTGATGCATCTAATGCCTGTAACAAAAAAATGTGTTAATATGCTTTAGTATGTAGAACAAATTATTATTATTTTTTAACACAATACCTTTAGCAGTTTTAATAAAATCATGGTTATAAATTACATACAGTCATATAGAATATACTACGTAGGTACTTAATAAACATACTTTAACGTTAAATGTATTTTTTTTAGCATTCGCATCTACGTCATTATCAATGGTGCCAGGTACATCAATATAACTGTCACTAGGAGTATTCATATATAAGGGGCTTGGTGTGTTAATAAAGCTAGTGCTAGGAGTATTAATAAAGTTTCCAAGTGTTGTAAAATCCTGATTGATAATTTCTGTAACTACATTTTAGTTCAATTAATTAATGTGCTTAAGTATTTAATTTTAAGAATAACAAGAGTATACTTGATTCTGCATCAAAATTTGTCGGCAAAGTTTCCTGGGAGTGAAGTATATTATGGCATTAATTATTATCCATATGACTCAAATTACCATCAGCAAAAATATTAAAAACAGGCATCTCCAAAGAGGAATTACCTGAGTTCTATAGTAAATAAAACAGTTTATTGCACACAATATAGTATTAACATAGGTATTAACTATTAAGTATAAGTACAGTTTATAATTCATGAAAATAAAAATAAAGCCAGTTTAGGAAATTGTAATAAGATTGAATTACAATAGGTATGTACTTTTATTATCAGTACTTATAATTTTATTACTTGCACATTATATGATAATTTTGACTTCAATTCTGATATTCTTTTAATTATTTTGGCACGATGGCCTATAGGTAGACAAATCTCCCGCACCATAGTTTCGCTTAAGCATAAAAAAGCTTCTTCATTAATTTTTATATTTAAATGAAATATTATCATATTGTTTTTTCAACAAAATGTTAATGTATTTATACTTTGACACTTATACTTGTTATACTCTCTAAATATCTTATATACTTGTACATTATATAAAAGTAAAGTAGAATAATTTTTTTACAAAAAAAAATTAATTATTGTGGTAATAATGTTATATTATGTTAGTAAGAAATAATTGCATGGCTGAATTATAAACGTCGTCTATATTTATGTAACGGTGTATCTATCACTAATAGATTACTATTTATTACCAAATGGAGAATACAAGTGGATATTGATGTTAATAAATTTGACTAGACAGTAGACACTTAGTTATAGAGAGAACAATTTAATTTATATAGGTATTTTAAATGTGAATACCTATAATTTATTTTACTTTACCTACTGATGACCTGGTAGGAATACACAGATCTAGTGATGAAACAATCCCTATTACCTACATGTATTTTCAACAAGCCAAAGGATTATATAATAATAAATGTACAGAGTTTGTAAAGTAATCAAAATCACTATGTAGTGTGATCAGTGATAGACACAAGTACACGACGAATGTAAGATGGCACGTGTGTATCTATTATATACCTACACAAAATATAAATTATAAATAATGAATGTATACCTAAGTATTTACTTGTAACAAATACCTACCTAACTATAAGAACTATAATTACTATTGACTAACTCTTGTAGTAGGAGAAATAAAAGATCGAAAAAGTGGAATGTGGAGATTTTGGGTGAGACGTGTAAATTATCATATTAAATGCGGTGTGACAGACCGACGTGTATATGTGTGTGTATATGCACGTGTCTGGGAGTCGTGTAAAATTATGTTGTTTAAGAGTCTCCACATAAGATCGTCCTACTACTGTGTTATACCTATCTGCCTAATGATGTTTGAATTATCTACGCTTATTATACAAATATTCAAGCACTTACCTTGCGCGTAGATTGCTGCAGGTGGTTCTCCCGAGTAGTTAGCAATTCTTCGGGGTCGTGTTCGACAGTCGATATCACGATGACAATATATGTATCTTTATTTATATAGTTTGTAGAATTTCGTATACCTTACACTATTTTATAATTGTGACTATTACCATGTGCTCTCAAGATTCCTACATCCGTAATAAATGTACATAAAGTCATATCGCCACCCGAATGTAATTTACGTTAATGAACATTATGTTGTGGTGAACACATTTATACCATGAAGACAGCTCTTAGAATCCCTACATTCGTGACAAGAGTACATATAGTCAAATCACCATCCGAATGTAATTTACAGTGATGAACATTTATTATTACACATTTATACCATGAAGACAGCTCTTAGAATCCCTACATTCGTGACAAGAGTACATATAGTCAAATCACCATCCGAATGTAATTTAAGTTAAATGAGCTCTTACTACTATACTTATATTCTAAAAATATTGCTTTGTTCGTGTTCAAAGTGCAATTATTGTGTAATAATAATGTATTTAACGGAATTATGATATGATGATAGTCACAGAACTTTATGATTTTAAAGATTAATAGGTAGGTGAATGGGGAAAAATAAACAATGTGAATTTGCTTGATAGAGACAACTAGTTCAGTAGTGTGAGAGTGTCGTGAAGTTGACTGGCGTGGACCTTGTGCATGGGTCTTCTTCTGATGGGTACTGCTGACGAGTCTATTCTGTAGGGTCCTTATACATATAATGTGGCTTCGGTGTACGTGATGTTATTTTCTTATTTTAGGCGGTGCGACAAAGGTGTCACTGGTAATTTATTGTTTTGTTTTGACCGAACGTCTTGATTGGAAAATTATCGAGGGGGTCTCGTAGAATATAATATATATATGTGTATATTATATACGTAAAAATGCATTTGTGCTTTTATAATATAGGGTGTCATCTGGCGCCGCTGATAATTGATTATGTTGTTTTTCTTAAATATCTGAACGGAGAGGTGTTGAATATTGTTTATGTGTTGCACGTGTCGCCTGTGTATGTAAGGAGTGCGTATATATATATTTATGCGTAAATCGTATGTATATATGTATTGAATAGCCCAACATTCCATATGGACCGTCACCACTAGTTGTTTTGTGTTTTATTTTAAGTTTAAATATCATATATTACACTCTAGTCCGTATAAGCTACTAATCTATATAGTTATATTAATTTAGTTTGTATTTAGTTTAAAGAAACTTACCTGTAAATTCTTGAACAATATTTTGCGGAATCTTCAGTTCTTTTAAGTTGTTTATAGCAAAATCATCCATGGTAAAAAACCAAATATACAATAATTACTCTACGTACATTATAGTACCTACGTACAATTTAGAGACGCGCGTATGAATACTGAATAGTGTATACACTAGTCACTCAATGACCAAAGAAGTCGAAAGACGAAAATCAAAAATGTGAAATACCGGAGATGTATTGCACAGGACGGGGAGTAACAACTAACAAATAACTGTGTGTTATATTAACATTTGACAATAATAATTACATTAAAATAATAATACTATATACTATAACCAATGATAACACCGACATCTCAATTATAATCAATGAAGTTTAAAAAAACGCGATTGAAGCTAGTTATCGTATTAGTTATCGTATTGCAAAATGTGGTAAGAATCATACAATAGCTGAAAATTTGATTTCTCCTTGTATAAAAGATACTGTTCAGTGTATGTTTGGAGAAGAGAACGTAAAAAAGATAAACAGTATTCCTCTTTCAAATAATACAATTTCTCGTCGAATTCAGGATATGTCTGAAGATATTGAGTTGACAGTAATATATAGAATAAAAAAACAGTAAAATTTTCGCTATTCAAATTGATGAAAGTACCAATGTTACCAATTTCGCAGTTTTACTTGTTATTGCAAGGTACTTAAATAATAATGAAGTCGAAGAAAATGTTTTGCTTTGTCATTTATTATCTGAACGCACAAAAACTAACTGGTGAAAATATATTCAATGCTATTGATTGTTATTTCAAAAAAATGAGTATTAATTGGTTCAATTGTTGTGGATTATGTACCGATGGTGGAAAGTCAATGTCTGGTATATATTCTGGTCTTCGAGGTCGCGTTATGAAAACAGTTCCTAATATAAACTGGAGTCATTGTTGTATTCATCGACAGAGTTTAGCATCTAAAAACCTTCCAGGGGAACTAAAAGTCGTTCTTGATTAAGCAGTTAAATTAGTTAATTTTATAAAAGCAAGGTCTACAAATTCGAGAATATTTAAAGCTTTATGCGAAGACATGATGAGTCCTCATTCAAGTTTACTTTTTCACACAGAAGTAAGGTGGCTAACCCGTGGCAAGGTACTTGCACGTTTATTCGAACTAAGACATGAGGTCCAAATTTTTTTTGAAGATCATTCTTTTAAAATATCTCCAAAATTACACGACTGCAATTGGCTTCAGGCGCTTGCGTATTTATCTGATTTTTTTTTACAAATAAACAATTTAAATTTGGCACTTCAAAAAAATTCGGGTGGGTAGCATGTCTGTTCGTTACACCTGTTCCGTATCGAAAATAGAATTGAGGGTAGTTTTGTGTCCCAGGGTTTATGTTTGCCCTCGATTAGTTGTGCGCGTAAACCTTTTTTTAGATCCTGATTACTGCGTTCGACTGGGTTGGCCCTCGGGTGGTTAACCGGAGTCGTCCAACCCTGTGCCCCCAAGCCATAGAAAAGAGATTAAATAGAAAGGCGACTCCTGTAGAACGTTTTGATATGACCATTGATGCAAACGATCCACGCGGTTGTCTTACCAACTAAGACCTTGACTATCGATAGTAGATAGAAATCGATATAATTGTATATCGATAACATTATTTATCGAATGAACCGATTTTTATTTTATATTTACCATTCACCTTTTTCAAGTTTTTCCATAAAAAAAATTTCTTTTCAAGGTAAAATTATATTTTTATTTAAATATTTTAAAATAACATATAAAACAAATGTTTTTTTACAATATTAAAAAATATTACTAACATAATTAAATATGGTATATAAAACAAAATATTTTTTTTATACAATATTAAAAATTATTATTTACATAATTAACTATACATATAAAACAAATGTTTTTTTTTTTACAAAATTAACTATACATAATTTACATTTTGTCTTAATAATACATTTTTATTTTTTGCATATTTATCGTGGTACACCATAGCATTATTTTTTATCTGATCAGATGTTACAGATTTTTCACCTTTAGTCAGTTTTCTATTTATGTGAGTTATATAAGAAGAAATTAGAAGATTAGTAGCAGTCTTCAAAAATATATTAAATAAATCATGTTCTGGACAAGTGAAATAATTAGATGGCATAAAATATGAAATTAAATAGTTATAAGACGCCTTAGAATTACACCTGTATACAAATTTATCAAAATTGAGATTAAGCATTTCTCTTAAATAATTAAAAATATCCATTGCCACATCATTTGGATAACTCAAGTTGCAGTTGTCATATTGACGAGTTTCTATCACCATATGTTCTTTTAATATTTGGTCAGATGTTATAATTTTCATGCAACAATTACAATTTTTTGTGAGCTTTTTAATTTTTTTGATGGCCCAACCAGTAACATAGGCTCTGCTACTTGAATTCAGTATATGATAAGGTCGAAATTCTTGAACTGGAGTCTTCAAAGTAATTGAATTGAATTCGTCGTCCACTAAATTAGTGTCATCAATCGGAATGTCATTGAATATAAATTCCTTCAAGTTGTCTAATGCTCCATCACAGTTGTCATTTTCACAGTTGGACCCAAATGAATGATTTGAAGTAAAATTATGAATAACTAGTGCCTTGAATGAGGTTATAAAATTGGCACATGTTGGTTTAATATTACGTACACCATGGCTCCTGATCGAACCAAAAAAGTTTTCAATTGGATCCTGGTTAAA
Organism: Acyrthosiphon pisum; assembly: GCF_005508785.2. Taxonomy (NCBI): domain Eukaryota; kingdom Metazoa; phylum Arthropoda; class Insecta; order Hemiptera; family Aphididae; genus Acyrthosiphon; species Acyrthosiphon pisum. The sequence continues at coordinate 38,869,256 of NC_042493.1, read as the reverse complement.
ATTTCTTAACAGTACGTATTTGAACCCATCATTAAGAAGCCTTTTGCAAAGTACTTGTAATCCTTTAATAGTTTTAATCCAGTTTACAACAGAAGATACCTTCTGTATTACTTTTCTGGTTTTTGTCTCATACTGCATACTTTGTAAAACAATTAAAGCTTTACGCCAGAAGTCCCAATGTACAGAATTTAAAGTAACCGCACTTCACAATTCTTTTCCAGCAACTGGTTTAATTGTATTGCCATTGGCACTATCGAATAAGTTATCTATGAATAAACACAAGTGTCCGGTATCTTCTACAGTAGATTGAACTTTTTTCTCTTGACTCTGATTGTATGATGTATTCAACAACACAGGCAACATTTTCATAATGGCACCGACTCTTTGGCTAAATACTTGAGCAGCACATGAAACTTTCATTTTTTTCATTTTTTGAGGATAAATATGGTTATCTGTAAGCTTTGGGGCTAGACGATCCCCTCCAGTACTTTGGTTCTTGTCTAGTTCATAAAATTCAATGACATGTTTCCATGATGCAATCATCTGCTTATCATCATATGTGAAATTAAGATCTTTTGAAACTAAATTATTTCGTAGACCTTTCAACAAATGTGGTACATCATAGAGAGGTATAATTTCTTGAGTTCCTATTTCAAAACCAAATCTTTGACCTTCTTTATCTTCTGTTGCATACTTCTCATTTGTTTCTTTAAGTAATCGGTTAATTGCTGCAACATTTGTAGGAGCTTGATCACAAATGGTAGATACTACTTTAAGTCCTGTTGACTGAACTGCTTTAATAACTTCTTTGATAATTATTGATAAATTTGAACTGTCCATGTTACCATTAGTTAAATAAAATGCAACTGGCTGCTTGAACTTTTTACGTGATACACTGACCATAAAAACCAAAGCTTTATCTGCAAAATCGGATGATCGATTTTGACCACCAAAATCTTTAAACCCAATCACTTTATCATATCGCTCTAGATACTGCACGGACGTTGAAAGTGATACTTCATCAAAAATCACTGAACAATAGCGATCAAGTTTATGTTTTATTTTCCGTACAGCAGTCTTGAGATGTTCAAAAATTCGTTTGTTTATACCAGCTTCAAATGGAATCTTCTTTAACAAATCTAAAATGCATTTCCGTGAAGGCAATGCAAACATTTTTGAAAGTACTTTGTATGCTTTACCACTTTGTTTGTAAAGAGATGAAGAAAATACTTTGTCATCGGTAGTAAAACGTCGACCACGAGGTTTTTGAGCTTGCATACGTATTTGTGATTGAATAAAATTTTGTGTAAATGTATTTAATTTACCCATTGATTTTATATTTGTTTGCATATATCTTTCAGCTTTTAAAATACGTTGTTTTACATTTAAAGAACGTCGTGCAGAACTGAATTTCTTTGTCTGTATCTTTGAGAAGCATGATACAGCAATGACTTCCGAGGAGTTAGAGCATTAACACGAGTTGTGTTTATTTCCTCTAAGGTACCTTTGGTATTTCGCTGCAATTTGGAGTAGTTACATCATTGTGAATTACAATTGTTGAAGTTGACGGGTCTGGAGTTTCAATAACTGACATATCGGTAATGTTACAATGTTCATAAGTTGGTGCATCATTGTCCATTACAGCTGTTGAATTGAACGGATCTGAAGTTGTAGTAACTGACATATCGGTAATGTTACAATATTCATAAATAGGTGCATCATTATCCATTACAGCTGTTGAATCAAAGGGATCTGCAGTTTCAGAAACTGACATATTGCAAGAATCTAAAAAAAATAATTATAAAACAACATTAGTAATTAATCAATTAATTTAAAAAAAAATAATTCATAGGCATGCTTTTGTATATATTTCAAACTAATAATTTTAATTACATCATTTTAAATTACATAGCTAATCTCAATAAATAATATAACCATTTATTACATAAATGTATAGTTATTTTCAAAACATACTATAACATTTAATTTAATTAATTAAGCATGCTTTTGTATACATTTCAAACTACTGATAATTTTAAGTTACATAGCTAATCTCAATAAATAATGTAACCATTTATTGTTTTTAATACTTACTTACTTAAATTGCAAGTAAAATATAAGATGAGACCACTTGAACATAAACGAAGAGATTTTAAAATAACAACAAAAAGATCTTAAAACAATGTTTTAAGAAATTGTTTGATGTGAAGAATCAATAAAAATTATTTCTATAAAACATAAATATATAATATCATATTAATTAGATACTAAAACTATCCAGAGGCGTTCTGCTTGCATATTTAATATTTATTGTATATAATTAAATATTCTGCAAGTTAACAAATAACAGGGCAGTATCACCTCTGGATGTGTGATTTTTATAATAATAAATTGTAATTAAGTTTTTACCTGGTAGATTAAGAGTTGGAATTGAACCAACAACGAGTTTCTTAAAACCAGGGCTCTTACAACTATCATCAAAATGTTTATCACACATAACATAAGATTGAAAAATTTGTTCAATAGTTTTGTTCAATAGTTTATTGTTTCCAGTTCTTTCAACCCATATGTCACAAGTTTCCTTATTCTACGGGAAGCGATGTCTAAGAATACTTTTATTGTCATGCGTAGTATCACATCCAATGACCATACACCGATTTGAAGGCATATTTGAAGTTAGTGGACAGCACGAAGGAACGGAAATTGAAACTCTTGACTCGAGACACGGTTGCACGAGCTAGTTTCGGGTTCGCGATATCGGAACTATCTATAATAAGGCACGTTTTAAGTCAGTTGACGTGGACAGCACGAAGGAGCAAAAATCGAAACTCAGGAGTCGGGACTCAGTTGTCAGTTGCACCTTGCACGAACCAATTTCGGGTTCGCGTTATCAGAACTATTTGGGAGGGAATATTGTGGTGATAGCTCACCAATAATTAAATCACAATATCACTGTTGCCTATGTTTGGGAAATTTGGGAATTTTGTTAGGATGGTATGTCGCGTGTCTTAAAAGTATATATCAGACCCGCCGTATAGAGTTAGACCCCCCTGCCCCCAGCGTTCTAATGCGTTTATCATTTAGTTTGATACAAACGAACAAACCATAGCAATACAGAAATACTGCAAATCATTTGACATCAATTAAAGTGGTACCTATCCATCCTCAAGGGGGCATTAAGTTCAAACCTATTAATTTAAAATCACAACATGCGCAGGCCGCAAAGGCATAATTTGTTAGCACGCACAGTGCTATTCTTGCTATTGACCACCTCAGCGAATTATGCAACCATCATTTTCCTGAAAACTATTTTACATTGCATAGGACTAAATGTTCAGCAATTATAACAAACGTTCTAGCACCATTCTTTATTATAGAATTTAAAAATGATATAGGCTTTTCAAAATATAGCTTACTCATTGACGAGTCAACCGATATGTCAGTTTCAAAATATTTAGGTATTGGTATTATTTATTTTAGTAAACTATTAAATAAAATTATAACTACGTTTTTGAGTCTTGAAGAAATTACTGAATGTACGACTATATCAATAGTTGATTCTGTCAAGAATTCATTAAAAAAATTTGATTTGAAATTGAATAATTTAATTGAAATTGGCTCAGATAATGCTAGTGTCATGGTTGGCGTTAATAATGGAGTACATGCTATTTTAAAAAAAGAAAATCCACATTTGATTCTGATAGATGTGTATGCTACTCATTACAGTTAGCAACTTTACATGCTCGCTCTGAAACTATTCCTCGGCATTTAGATTTTTTAATTTCAGAGACTTATAAAGGTTCTCCAAATATACGTTACGTCAACAAGCCTACAAAAATATATACAAATGTTTAGATGAAAATCATTAAAAATAGTTCAAACTTGTAATGCGCGTTGAAAATAAGGTTGAAGAACTAAAAAAAATCAAACAAAATGTCTATTTACCAAGAAAATATACTCAGACAAAGGTGTAAACATTTTCTTATTCTCATTGTAAAACAGCTACTACAAAGATTACCTGATAATATTCAGATATTAGAAGAAATTGAAGTATTTTCACCACAAAAGTCAGGTTAAAGATAATAAAATTCCTATTTGTAAACATTTTGGAATTGAGAATCCAATAATTGAAAAAATAGATTTGCAGTGGAGAAAAATTAATTTTAATTTGGAAAAATAAAAATAGGTATGCATTACAATTTTGGACTGAAGTAAATGCATTTACAGATGCCGCTGGAATTCTTTAAAGAATTATTCAATTTAGCTTTAAGTACAATATTATCATTACCCTGGTCAAAAGCTGCGTGTGAACGGATATTCAGTCAAATGATTTTTGTAAAGAACAAATCTAGAAACATAATGAATTCACCAATGTTAACATCAATATTATACATTAGATCTAGCTTAAAAAGACAGAATAAATGTTGTAATGGTTTTAAATTTCCTAATTCTCTAGTCAGAGAAATCGGGACGGTGAATATTTATAAGAATAATAACGAGTCAGGTGATGATGAAAATCAACAATTGTTTAATGATATTTTGTTTTAATTATGCAGACATATAAA
>NC_042493.1:38863081-38864591 GCF_005508785.2 Acyrthosiphon pisum | reverse complement strand
GCTGTACAGTAGGTTACAAGTGGGTCACTGTATAATGGATGGTATTAAATTTGAATTCAATGATATAATATCATTGTATAAGAAAAACGATTCTGAGCGGAGACGGTATGTTAGTCTAGGTATATGACATAATATTATATTAGGTACCTATAATAAATTCCAAATTAATCATATCATAATATTTATTAGGTACTTATAACGCGTTATACATCAACAAAAAACCGTGGTACTATCATATATATATAATAGTATACTTTAGAAGTTTCAAGTACCCACGAATAATATTATACAATCACAACAAAATAACTAAAATAGTTATCCTAGGTTTTTAATATGTAATTTCGTCCAAATTTGTACTTAAAATGACTATAAAAATAAACTGCGTAAATGTATTTTTTAGATTTTTTGGTAACAGAATTAATTACTTACGTGGAATCTTGTTTTAAATTTTCAATTCTTAGATACAAAAATTGAACATTTTATAAATTTTTAACTACAAAATAATTTTTCAAATTAAAATTTGATAAATTTTGTCAAAATTTGATCCTAAAATGCTTATAAAAAAAAATTGTGTCTATGTATTTTTAATATTTTTCAACTGATATTGTAACAATATATCAGGAGCTTTGTATTAAATTTATACACTTTTTGGCCCAACAGATAAAACTTTATTGATATTTATAGAAAAAAAAAACTAAAAAAATTGAAAACTTACAATGTCCGTAAACAGCTAAAAAAGAGTCAAATTATTTTAAAAATTTTATCGTATATATAAAATGCTAATATAAACATTCAGTGAAATTTTCAAGTTTCTACAGTCACTCGTTTTTTAATTACAACAAAATAAGAAAATCGTTACGTAAAAAATCGAGTGAATATCAAATGTTGTAAAAATATGAATTTCAAACGCCCATAAAAATTTAATTTGAGTTTCTTATAGACATTTTTTTTTTGGTAAAGGTAGATTATCCTATAAGGAATCTTGTATTACATTTTAAAATCTTAGATTTAAAAAGAAAAATTTTTATGAATTTCTAACTCGAAATAATTTGCAAATTTTCGTGATTTTTCCATATTTTGTCATTTTTTGAACTTTAAATGCTTAAAAAAAAAAACTGTGACTAACGATTTTTAATATTTTTCATCTGCCTTTGAAATAATATACTAGGAGCCGTCTATTAAATTTTCAAGCTTTTTTATCCAACAAATAAAATTTTATTGATATTTTTAGAAAAAAAACTAAAAAAAAATGGAAAATAAAAATGTCCGTAAAGAGCTCAAAATACATCAAAATATTTTGAAAATGTTATGGTGTATAGAAGATGCTAAGATAAACATTCAGTTAAAATTTCATGTATCTACGGTAATTTTTTTTAAAGTTACACCAAAAACTAAATTCAATTTTGTGAAAAATCGATTTTGCATAAAAATTCCCGTTTTTTCTTAATTTTTCTTTTGTTTTTCCCGGCGCTTTTGAAAACCACTGTGAGATTTAAATGTTGACCTCCCC
>NC_042493.1:38858365-38860222 GCF_005508785.2 Acyrthosiphon pisum | reverse complement strand
TATGAGTTATAAAATATATTTATATATTTGAGTAATTTATATGCTTGAGCTGTACATCTAAATATTTGCGGACGCATATATTTACGATTAAATTATAACAGGAAAACTGTTATTAAGTTGGTTAGTCGGTCCAGAAATTGTAAATTTCCAATTTTTAAATTGAATGGTAAAAAACAGGGCTTGAAACCGATTGAAATAATTTCGGTTTCGGTTTCGGTTTTGAATACCGGTTTCTAAATTTTACGATTTCGGTTTTAACTTAGCAATACCGGTATTAAGAAATTTCGGTTTCGGTTTCGGTTTTGAATACTGGTTTCTAAATTTTTCGGTTTTGGTTTTAATTTTTCAATACCGGTATTAAAAATGTAATTTCGATTTTGTATACCGGTTTTTATATTTTTAAAAACGGATTTCCAAGCAGACTTGAAATTATAATTGAATGGTTTTATTATACTTAATTACTTGATAAGATATTTGAATGTGTGATACAAATAAGAGAAATGTTTTAATAGGAGTGATTTTTTTAATTTGGTTCTACAAATTACAAGCTATAAGAAACCTAGAAGTTAGATTAAAATTAGAACAGTTTAAACTTTAAAGATAATATGTAGTACATTCATCACTAGACTATCTTTCTTTTGATGCAAACCTCTTCCTTGTTCGAATTTTTTCTTTTGTAGCATTTTATTAATAACAATGAAATAATACTTAATTGTCTTATAAACAAAGTAAATATTTACCTACAATAAAAGAGGACAATACATTCAATATTAAGTATTTTCACATTTGAAATTTTTTTTTTGTGTAATTAAGCACAAATTTATGATCATTGAAAATCATAAAAATTAAAAACATACAACAGAAAAAAATTATGCTCCAGTTATAATCATTAAGTATAATTATTGTTTAACACCAAAGCCTCAATTATGAATTAATATTCAATTTTTTAAATTTTTATTCAATCACCTTCTTTATTAAATTATATATATATAAAAAATCGTGTTAAAAATATATATATTTTTAACACGATTTTTTAAATAGTTCATTACATAATATTATAATCATTATAGCCTCCAAAAGTTCTTCATCTAAACTCTAAAGATGCATGCAAATCAAAAGCCCAATTTAATGCCCGTGCTATTTTAAGTTTTTCCTGGTATTGTATGTGTATAAATAATTGGCTCTCAGTAATTATATGATTTTCTTAGTATTTATTGTTGGATTATTCATTATACTATTTAGAATTTTATACTATTCAATAAAATATGAACAGACATATACGGGCCGTCGCGGTCGTCCGTCAAATAATCTAATGTTGTTGTCAAATGTCAAATGTAATGTGGTGCCCAATAAATAACTATGATATAATAATAAATTATAATAACAAACACTATATTATTATTGAGTTATAACTTAGTTATAAGACAATAAGGGACAACTAGTACCAAAAATCTTGACACATAGATAATTCCCCTGGGCAAGTAACGAACGGTCTAGGATTGAAACTTGAAAGATACAAATATAGCGCATTCGAGTATTTTCACGAGCGGATCACCGCAGCTAGTTCCACGGTAAATATGCGCATGCGTGCACCTTATCACAATGTTATCACAGAATACAGATATTATCAATTTATCACATATTAAATAGTTATCACTTAGAAGTTAGAATAAAAATATTAAAATTGTATAAAAAAGTATAAAATATTAATAAATTATGTATAACAAATAATAAATTAAAGATGTTTAATACATCTATGTCTTATAATATGTATATAGTATATAAGTATATGTAGTACAAGTTATTGTGGTTTTGAAGAGGCATCATAATTAGGGCTGTTCGATTATTTCGATTAAT
>NC_042493.1:38857719-38858265 GCF_005508785.2 Acyrthosiphon pisum | reverse complement strand
GCCAACCCTGGTTCAAACGCCGATTCAACGGACCTCCGCGTCCCCGCTCTGGCCACTTGATCGAGTCGTGTCAAACCTCGGGTACGATATATCGCTGTAGTCGCATCCTGCGAGTCACGCACAACGATATATCGACCCCGTCCATACGGCTACTGTAACACGCCGATATCCCCAACATATTTCCCATCACTGTATATAGGACCAGGCTTTCGCCGGTCGCGCCGAGCTCTCACCGCGACGGTCCGTCATTGTTTTTTTCTATTTTTCTATTCAGGCCGGCCGTTGCAAACATGAACCTCGGTACCCCTATTTTTTATATAAATATATTTAACGATAAATAAAGGATAATACGTAATACCAAAACCCTACGCGTTCTTATTTCGGACGCCGGTCCGCAGTTACCATGCCGTCTCAGCCTATCTTCTTCCCACAGTTCAAATCTACACACAAACATTCATTTTTAAAAATAAATATATTGACAAAAAATAATGATACAAATCAACACACATCCCCGACTAATTAATAGCAACCAATATATTATAATAC
>NC_042493.1:38856359-38857669 GCF_005508785.2 Acyrthosiphon pisum | reverse complement strand
CAATTTATCTTAAGCTTATCCCACTTTGAAACAAAGTCTATGTACTCTAAACGAAGCTGCTCATAAGATATATTAGTTTGAAATGGTAGAATTTTTGTAAAAATATTTTTCAATGCATCTTCTGGCAAACAGTCTTTAGTATAAAAATTATTTGGGTTAAGACAATTAAAATCTGCAAACAATTCCTTATGTTTTTCAAATCGTGACTCAATACTTTGGATGTCAAATATTACATTGCATACATTAACTTCAAATTAATGCAATGGATTCATAATTATATCATCTGTAGATTCGTACACAAATTGTTTAGTCTTTTTCTTTGTCGGCTTGGTGCTAAACTATCACTAATTTGAATAAGTACTTGTTGTTTCTATTTTGTCTTGTGCATCGATAGAACCAAACCAAAATAATATACATAAATTATCATTTTTTTATAAATTTACTAAAAATTAACGAGGCATTATTAAATGTTAATAGAAAATTAGTTGTACCTATATTATAATATTTGTATTATTCATTGTAATATATTATATATATATATGATTGATTTGGTTTATGAGTACCTATTAATGTAATAAAAAATCAATATTTTGTTTTATTAACAATATGAAACTTAATTTTAATTATTAATAAACTTACTTTGGAATTTATTATCTGAAAAAAATTGATTTTTTTTTTATTTTTGTCATTTGTACATTGTAGTAATGCCTCTCTATTTTTTTTACTTTGTTTCAATGCTCCTGCAGACTTCTATTTTCGTTTTTTGTCAGCGGTATTCATAGTTTAATAATGTATATAATATAATATACAATAATTTATTAAATAATTGACAATCAAACAAGTCAATAATAATTAATACGGTGACAACTGACAACAGCCAACAGGACATAAAAATAAAACTATAAAAGCGTTTAACCACCACAATACCGCATTGGTGCATTATATAGGTAGTACAGCTGCTGTATGCCTGTATTCTACCGATACTATAAATACGGGTTTCTATAACTCTAATCTAAAAATAAATCTCAACGTTCCCAATGATACGGCCGATACGGGAACAAAAATAAATATTGTTTATAGCCAAATGATTATGGTATTTTTCTTGTAGTGGTTAAAAATATTAAATTATGTCAATTTGAATCTTTATTAAAATTATTTTCAATCTTTATTACACAAGATTCAGTTGGGCCCGGGGGGCCCTCATACATTAACACAAGATAGGGCCTACCGGGAAAATCCCGAATTCCCGGTGGGCCTATCCGTCACTGCCACCTTTATAATAATTGATTAATAAATAAAAAGAATAAAGT
>NC_042493.1:38855258-38856309 GCF_005508785.2 Acyrthosiphon pisum | reverse complement strand
TCAACAATGGATGACTATAAAAAATAATGTTTAAGTATATTAATATTGATTTTTACATACATTTTATACCTGACTGATAAATATCTAATTTCAATATTAAACTTAAGTAATAATCTATGTTTGAGCTCTCCCCTTTGGATGGTGACGACTGCTGTGCTTCCGGTTCAACAATTGGTATCTGTAAGACATAATGTTTCATTATAAATATTGATTTTTACAAACATTTTATACCTGACTGATAAATATATATAAATTCAATATACTTACGTAATAATCTATGTTTGAGCTCTCCCCTTTGGATGATGACGACTGCTGTGCTTCCGGTTCAACAATTGTTATCTGTAAAATATAATGTTTCATTATAAATATTAATTTTTACATATATTTTATACCTGACTGATAAATATCTAACTTGAATATACTTAAGTAATAATCCTTGTTAGAGCTCTTCCCTTTGGATGATAACAACTTCTGTGCTTCCGTTTCAACAATATGTGTCTATAAAACATAATGTTTCAATATAAATATTATTTTTACATACATTTTATACCTGACTGATAAATATATAAATTCAATATACTTAAGTAATAATCTATGTTTGAGCTCTCCTCATTGGATAATGACGAGTGCTGTGCTTCCGGTTCAACAATTGTTATCTGTAGAACATAATGTTTCATTATAAATATTAATTTTTACATATATTTTATACCTGACTGATAAATATCTAATATACAATATACTTAAAACATTATCTATCTTTGAGCTCTCCCCTTTGGATGATGACGACTGCTGTGCTTCCAGTTAAACAATGGGTGTCTATAAAACATAATGTTTCATTATAAATATTCATTTTTACATACATTTTATATCTGACTGATGAATATCTAATTTCAATATTAAACTAAAGTAATAATCTATGTTTGAGCTCTACTCTTTGGATAATGACGACTGCTGTGCTTCCGGTTCAACAATGGGTATCTGTAAGACATAATGTTTAAGTATTAATATTAATTTTTTACATACATTTTATATCTGACTGGATGAATATATA
>NC_042493.1:38845169-38854623 GCF_005508785.2 Acyrthosiphon pisum | reverse complement strand
TTACTTTGGAATTATATCTGAAAAAAATTGATTTTTTTTTTATTTTTGTCATTTGTACATTGTAGTAATGCCTCTCTATTTTTTTTACTTTGTTTCAATGCTCCTGCAGACTTCTATTTTCGTTTTTTGTCAGCGGTATTCATAGTTTAATAATGTATATAATATAATATACAATAATTTATTAAATAATTGACAATCAAACAAGTCAATAATAATTAATACGGTGACAACTGACAACAGCCAACAGGACATAAAAATAAAACTATAAAAGCGTTTAACCACCACAATACCGCATTGGTGCATTATATAGGTAGTACAGCTGCTGTATGCCTGTATTCTACCGATACTATAAATACGGGTTTCTATAACTCTAATCTAAAAATAAATCTCAACGTTCCCAATGATACGGCCGATACGGGAACAAAAATAAATATTGTTTATAGCCAAATGATTATGGTATTTTTCTTGTAGTGGTTAAAAATATTAAATTAGTCAATTTGAATCTTTATTAAAATTATTTTCAATCTTTATTACACAAGGTTCAGTTGGGCCCGGGGGGCCCCCATACATTAACACAAGATAGGGCCTACCGGGAAAATCCCGAATTCCCGGTGGGCCTATCCGTCACTGCCACCTTTATAATAATTGATTAATAAATAAAAAGAATAAAGTACAATTTAATCATGTACAAATTATGGAAACAAGAATAATTTACTTTTTGATGGCGTAAAATCATCCCATCTTCGCCACTTCGCGTTGAAACGAAGCCTAGTAATAAATGTTTGAATTGCAATATCTATTTGTTTTTTTATAAATAAAATTGATAAAACTAATATATATTTATTTATCCAACGCAACGTTGTGCAGTCAAGACAGATTCTGTTAGGACATAGCGTAAAAGTATTAACAAGTACCGTATTGTAGTGCTGTGCGACAGTGGAATGTGCATTATACGTGTATATGCACAAAGTACAAACTACATACAATTCCACGATATCCTCTGGAAATATGTACCACTGCATAACAGAGTCATCTTCGATCACCAAGTCAGAACATTGGACATCTTCATTAATATCTGGATATCTGTAAAGTTTTATATTGTAAGTTATTTATTTTTTATTTTTTACTATTTTAAATTTAATATTTTAATTAATTATTGTTTTAAAATAGACGTCATACTTATAACACAGGTGTATGGTCATCATTAATCGTAGCGTAATAACGCCACCATTTATCCACAACATTGATAAATTTAAAAAACTCAAAATCCAGGGATTGCAGTACATTACAATTTAATAAGTTCCGGAAAGGTCCACCCGCTTCGCTATACAGTACAACCAGAGATCACTAAACCAGATGAAGAAGAGATTAAGCTAATTATAAAAATACTAAAGAACAACAAGGCCCCTGGTGAAGACAACATAAATGCTGAACTAATTAAAATTTCGACCCCAAAAATGTTCTCGGAAATTTGTACTTTAATCAAAGAAATCTGGAAAAAAAGAACAAATCCCTCAGGATTGGAAAACGGCAATAATTTGCCCAATATATAAGAAAGGGGACACAATGGATACAAAAAACTATAGAGGGATAGCGCTATTAAATACGTGCTACAAAATTTTATCCACTGCAATATTAGATAGACTGGAAATATACTCCAGACATAATAGGAAAATATTAAACTGGATTCATAAAAGGAAAATCTACCACTGACCACATATTTACGATCAGACAAGCATTAGAAAAATATTATGAATTTGGAAAAGATGTGCACTTATGTTTTGTTGAATTTAGCCAAGATTATGGCAGCATCAGTAGAAACAAATTATGGAAAATCTTAGAAGAATTTGAAATACCATCAAAATTAATCCAATTAATAAAAGAATGTAATTTCAACACCGCGTGAAAGTCAAATTCCGAAATCAATTATCTGAAAGTTTTGATCTGAACACGGGCCTGAGGCAAGGCGATGCTTTGTCGCCATTACTTTTTAACCCTAGAGCACACGCTTCACGGTCAAAAATACCGGGCTTTTAGAATTTTGTTCATTGTTTCAAAAATACGAAATATTAACCTAACCTAATCTGGGTACCTTCTAATTAAATGATAAACTAACATTAAATACAACTCCTAACTGTATACGATCTGATGTCAGTAATATAGAAGTGTTCAAAGTTCATTACCAGACATTACGTATTAATATATGTACTGTCAAAAAGACCGTGTGCGTGATCGTAAAAAATCAATTATGTGTTATTTTTAAACTGTGTTATCAATAATTGCTGCTCGATAAACGAAATTGATAGTTATTATATTGCGACTTGTTAGTTGACTATGATTTACGCCATACTGTGTGTGACAAAAAGACCGTGTGCGTGTATTCTCGTGAATATTTTAAATGCGTGTGATCTAGGGTTAATTTAGCCCTTGAAAAAGTGGTAAGGACAATGCCAACATATCAAGACATGGAATTATTACTAGGGGAATACTCTATACTTGCTTATGCGGACAACATCGTGGTAATGGGTAATACACGCATCGAGGTAACCGCAAAACCGACGATCTACTTAAAGCTGCCAAATTTATGGGCCTTAAAGTTAACCAAGACAAAACAAAATATATGGTCGTCAGCAGAGAAAATGAGATGGTAGCTGATCTGAGTGTCGGGGAGTACACTTTCCAAGCGGTAAATGATTTCAAATACTTAGGTACTAACGTAAATAAGAACAACAATATGCATAATGAAATAAAATTAAGAATCTCAGCAGCCAATAAAGGTTTTTTTACATTAGTGAAACTATTTAAATCTAAACTCCTATCCAAAGGATCAAAGATCAATCTATACCTGAGCTACTTACGCCCAGTCCTTGCGTATGGCTGCGAAACGTGGTCGGTGACAAAAGGAAACGAAGAGAAACTGCTAATCTTCGAAAGGAAAATACTTCACCGAATCTATATGGTCCTATCTACGAAAATGGAGATTATCGAATAAGAACAAATGGGGAAATATACCAGCTATTCCAAAAACCAAATATAAAAGTATTCATCAGAAGCAAGAGAATCGAATGGACTGGGCACTTATGGAGAGAGAATGGCATATGCAAGAAAGTTCTGATGGGCAGAATCAATGGTAGAAGACCCAGAGGCCGCCCTAGACATAGATGGATGGACACTATAAAATCAGACCTAGCAAAGATTGTACCAGAAACAGAACTAGCAGGAAGTGAAAATAGAGAGAGTGGCAAGAAATTGTGGAAGCAGCGAAGGCCCTCAATGGGCTATTAAAGCTACAAAAAATAAATAAATAAAATTGAAACATTCTCCGTCCACAAATGAGAAAAAATTACAATTTTCCATATAGACAAGTGGGATTTATGAAAAAAAGTATTTTTTCGGAGTGATTCTTTAACATCACACCTCACTTTCCTGTTGGAAACCGTCGAACATTTTCTGCATCGCCATACAAAGCCATCGGCATAGTCACGATTTTCAGTTAGTAATAAAAAGTGATTGTTTTTACATTTCAGTGTATTTGGCTTTGCAATGAGTTGCTCAATGGTTGCGATGGGCAACGGATCGTTTTCATTGCAGTCAAAAAGTTTGACTAATTTAATAACAGACCACATATTTAATTCAAAAACAATTTTAAAGCATGTACACTACTGACTGTTTGAAACAGGAATGGACATTATGTTGTATTATATCAACGATACTATGCATTTCACATTTTATCTTATTTTATAATTGGGTATAAAACCTAATTTAGACATTTACATTATTTTGTATAATATAAACCAAACCATACATTTCTCATTTTATCATATCTCATAATTTTTATTTGTCTGAATACAGTGTGTTTATGGATTATAATATAAACTGAAAACTTACATTAGGTAAATTAGCCATTCACATTGGTGCCATCATTTTTAAAACGTTGATTTATTTAGGTTTACTATTTAAGCGCGGGGGGTATGGGGTCCGAGCCTAACCTGTGATACACTTGGGGAGGTGTTGCATAACAAATCGGGGGATATTTTCGTTTTTAATTGTCCGAGCGAGCGAGTGACCCCGCTCTGTGACTCGGTGCAACAAAAACCCAATTTCTTAAACCTGTGACCCATTTGGGGAGGTGTTGCATAGAAAATCGGGGGGTTAATTATTATTGCACCATCGTTTTAAACAGGTTAGAATACGTAAGTACAAAAAAATAACAAAAATGGTCCTCCGCGCGGCATTATAGTAGTGCTGCGTGCATGCATATAAACGTAAAATCGCAAACTTTGGAAGGCTGTAACTTCAAAAATAATCATTTTCGCAAATTAATTTTTACACCATGGTTTTAAACTCTTCGAAATACATAGGTTTTCGAAAAAAAATCGAAAAATTCGAGTGGGTGCTAAACTATATAGACTTGTCCCCACTGATCATATACTGAATACAGTATGTCAGTATGACAAACACTACCTATAATATTCTGCCGCGCAAGTAGGTAATCTCGTGGGCCAACTTCGTTATTGAATAAACAAACGCGATTTTGATTTATTAGCTGAGCGATTTAATTTATTGGTCAAGTCAAATTGCGATAGTTCAAATTTACAGACAGGTAACACTACACGTGGTTTACGATGGGTACGATGCGATTTTCGAGGAAGCAATAATTGACGTGACGGTCTTTCTCGATCGTTTACACCAGCGGTTCCCAACCTTTTTTTCCTTCTGTACCCCTAAGCTTAATATTTTTCTAGATTGGACCCCTCTTTATATTTTTAAAAAAATTTCACATAACCACTCTTAAAACATTTAATTAAAAATAACAATTATATAATATAATGCAATAATTGTATATATTTTTATATTGAGTAATAAGACACATAAAAAAATTACTTATTTTACTTATTTAATAAACAAAAAATTGAAATGAAAATAATTAGTGAGATCCTTGACCTTGTTTCAAATTACATAATTTTTTAATATCAGGTTCAAATGATGTGATATATAATCTTAAATCTGGAGCTGCGTTTAGTTTATTTCTATACTTATTTTTAATAAAGATATATGAAGAAAACGCTCTTTCGACCAACTCCGTACTAGTAAATGGCAATAGGAACTCAATTGCCTTGTCAGAGAGTCGCTCTCTATTTGTTTCTAATATCTACCCAAAAATTAATAAGTGTTTTGTTTCTAAATGTCTTAAGAGCAGAGAAGGTTTCATGAAGCTATTTGACAATACTTCACCACACACAATACACTTAGGTTTAGGATAGTCAAAATCTCCTACATATGAAAATCCATATTTTACATATTCATCATTGTATTTTCTCTTTTTACCTTTTTGAAGAACTGAAGACTGTGCATTTTCTGTATGTTGTACCAAATCTTTAGCTAAGTCTTGAGAAGTACTTCTTAAATGAATATTTTCTCCAACTTGGTCTAGTTTTTTTATTATACCAGTTTTTAACCATTGATCCATATTTATCACAATGTACTTATTTAAATTAAATTACAGAATATTAAGCAACCACCGACAACAATTTGAAAACAATGGAAAATAACGAATTATAAAATATAAATAAGAAAAGTTTTCATACAATAATCACAGATTGAAAGCAATCGACGTACTGATTCCATTATATATTATAAAATTAAGTTTTACCCGTGTGTACGAAAGTGCGATAACAATATAAACCGGCCAAAGTTCAATACACACCAACACCGCAACCTACCATATAATAAGATAGTATTCTAAGTAGTATTGTATACTCTGTAATCCACATTTATAAGATAAGGAAAAATTGTTATTTGTATGACACAAGTTTTCATTTGTAATAACGTATATTGCATATTTTCGAAACGAATAGTTTTAAATTAACCAAATTCAATATTTTTCCGCCATTACTCAATTTTTTTTTCGCGTACCCCTTGAGATCATCGCGAGTACCCCCGGTTGGGAACCGCTGGCTTACACCATTAACTCCCATGGCTATACTTACAAGACACGGATCGTAGCTGAGGCAAGAAGGGCCGTCGGTAGCTGGCGGAGATCGTTCGAGTGTTCCTATCGAGCGGAGGAAAAAATTATTTTAAGCCACACGTATATTGAACTAATATTTTACTATATTGAATCATGATCTACATTAGAGGTTATAAGTGTTTACTTACTCATCTTCGTCTATGGAAACATTGGAAACGTCTTGATTAAATGCACTTCCTGATAATCTCATTCGAATTCGATCAGGTTCAATAAATTTTGGCTTGTGTTTAAATTTTAAATGGTTTCACATGTTCGTTGTACTTGATCCTAGATTTGCATATTTCTTTTTACATATTGAGCATTTCACTTTAAGACCAGCATCGTCTTTGCTAAAAACTTGCCATACCTCACTCATATTGAATACTTGGTACTTGGTACTAATGAAATAAATAATAAATATTTAATTATATGAATTCCTCAATGTATATATAAGATATAGTTAGCCACTAGTAACTACTATAACTAGTAGGTAGTAAGTACTTACTTTCATTGTTTTTTACTTCTGTAATCTGTATAATATATTATTTGGTATAATTATTAAAATCCACATGTGCTGATGGAGAATGGGGACGAACTAGTCAGAGGCGTGTCAAGCGGGTAGGCCCGGGACTTATTAATAAGTATAGGACTGATTTTTAATCTTTAATGGCCGGTTTCACCACCTAGAGTTAAAGTGCGAGTAACCGGTAACTCGGAGTTAGCGAGAAAAACGTATTTCACGATCTCGAGTTAGATGATAACTCCAAGTTAATGAAAATCTTTACTTCCAGAATTTAACCCCCAATATTTCTGAGTGTTAAGAGCTAACTCTTAGTTACAATCACGATTTACCGTGATACAAACAACCATTGATAGCGGTTGTTGTATAAACACGTTTTCTTTTGCATTCTGTGCTTTGATGAAAATTGAAAAGTCTGTTTGTTTTTGTTATTGTGAAGTTTTTGACGTTTTAATTATGTACCGTACAATATTATTTGATGACGAAGTTATTGCGATGCAACGGCGACCAAAAATTTTTTACAAGAGGGTCAACTATCTTGAACTGTACGATGACCATGATTTTATTAATCGATTTCGCCTCTCAAAAGCAACGTTTAATACAATATTGAGATTAATAGAAAATGAAATATCTCCTCCTTCTACAAGGTAAGTAGACTTTAATTCCATAAAAAATAATTTTGTTTTCTTTACCTACCTAATATTTATTTTTTTGTTTCAGGAACAGAGCAATATTACCTCCAAGTAAATTGTATATGATGCTGAGGTATCTCGCTACAGGTTCGTTTTTGTTGTGTGTTGCTGACTTCACTGGAGTCAGTGAATCCTCAGCTTGTCGATACGTACACCAAGTCTGCAGAGCCATAGCGATACAAAGGCCAAATTTCATTTCATTCCCATCTAATGAGATTGATAGAAATAGGGTAGTCAATGGATTTTACAGCCACAGTAGAGTGATAGGAGCTGTGGATTGCACACACATAAAAATTCAGTCACCAGGTAGGCATAACATATAAATACTATTGCCATCTAATATGTTCTGTTTTATTCAAACATGGTTTGTCGTAATTTGTATAGGTGGAGATAATGCAGAAGTATTTAGGAACCGGAAAGGTTGGTTTTCTATCAATACCCAATGCATTTGCAATCCGTGGCTCAAAATTATGGACATAGTGGCGCGATGGCCAGGATCAAGCCACGATCAAATAATTTTTGACAACTCTAATATCAAACACAAATTTGAAACAGGAGTCATAAAAGGCTACCTTTTAGGTGACGGTGGCTATGAAGTTAAGCCCTACCTTATGACTCCTCTGCTCAACCCTACCACACAAAGCCAGCAATTATATAATGAGAGCCATATTAGGACAAGAAATTTAATAGAAAGGTAAATATAAAAAAAAATACTCAAAAATACTCTATGCTAAATTTGGAAAATACGTTTATTCATTGTGATTTTGTAGATGTTTTGGTGTTATGAAACGAAGATTCCCTGTACTCAGTAAAGGGTTAACAGTAAGCTTGAATAACACACAAGCCATTATAGTTGCATGTGCTGTTATCCATAACATATGTATTGATATGCATGATGAACTTCCAGACGATGAGCTGATGGAAAACAATTTTATTAATGATGTTAATGAAAATCACATTGGTAATTTGGTAGGAACAAGAGGAAGGCAAGAGAGAGATAGGCTGATCAATGATCACTTTGCCAATTTACTATACTCGTAAGAATAAACTTAAACTTTTAACTTTATTTAAACTTATTTAACTTTATTTATATTTAGAATTATACTATTTAATTTTATGATTAACAAAATAAATTCAAACTGATATTGTAAAAAACGTGAAAAAATTTAAAAAAATTTACATTTGTAATTTTTGTTTTAGTAGTTCTATTTCTAGTTTTAATTTTTGCTCTTCCAAAATTACATTCCTCTTTTTCACTTCATTAATTTCAAACTCTTGCTCTAAACATTTAATCTGCAATTCGATAAGCTGATCTTTATGATGTAATAATTTAGTTGCCTCGACAGTACGACTTTTTTTTTTCTGAAAAAAAAAATCCAAGTCATCAACATACCTTAATTCTAGTTATCAATATTATGGAAATTATATGTTATGTTAACTCACTGTTAGGAGTTCTGAGTAGAGTACTCAATTTCGATTTTAAGTTTTGAGGAGTCACCACACCCCATTGACTGATAGTTGTACCTGAAATAAATACATATTAATAAACATTGATGCTATCGAAGTAGATACATCTTTGATCTTTACTATTATAATGGGTACCTGTTACGATTTAGTAGTTGCTAATTGTTAATATTAGGATTACAATATATATTTATTAGCAGTGTTGTGCAATACCTAAATTTATCTAGATAAAATTTATACCCATTTAGATAAATGTATCTAGATAGATAACTATTCTAGAATATTGTCATTCAATATAAAAATTTAATTTAAAAAAACGTTATATATGAGTACAATAGTAAGCTTTAGTAAACATACCTGGTGTAGTAATGGTGTTTGTGGAAGTCAATGATAAAGACTTGTCACATTGAAATTCATTAGGCATAACTGGAAACAATTTATTTACATTATATTTAAAAAAAAATACTAAGCTAATTAAATTATTACTATTATATTATGTAAGTATGTAACATGATCTTACCAGTCACAAAGTATGAATTGTCATCGTTGTCATCGTCAAATATTACAAAATTGTCTGAAAAATAAATATAGGTACCTATATTTGAGGTTGGAGGCAAATACAGGACAAGCTTAATATGATCTTACCATCTACTTCATTGGGATCCTCAAGAACTGGAGGCATGGCATCAACTTCACAGTCACCGTCAAACTGTGAAGGCATGCCTTCAATAGAGAGTCGAATCATGTCCTTCACCTTTTGTTCGGCAT
>NC_042493.1:38844411-38845069 GCF_005508785.2 Acyrthosiphon pisum | reverse complement strand
CTCTTTGTAGAGTATGCTATATTACAATTTCTTCTGATATTATCTATAAATTTTTCAAGCAGATGAATCCTCTTAATTTCTCCTTTAATTTTCGTTGACTTTACATACCTTCCATAATTCTGTTTACAGGAATACCCAAAGCTTATTTACCTGCAACAAAGCGTGTGTTCAAAGATTTACCTGTTACACTCACACATACTTCAATTTCCTTGTTATCATTATGTAAGAAGGACAAACATAACCAGTTTTTATAGATCCACCACATTTTGTTATCTTATGTCCCTGTTTGATGATTCATCATATTAAATTCCATGTGACGTTATATTTTGTAATTAATGTAACCATAGTTAACTACTCCAATAGTCAATCCACTGTACTGATGATTTATAATTTGTTTGCTTAGTTAACTTAACTCACATTTCATTTTAAATATATTACATAAAATTAAACTCAACGATATTATATTAAAACATATTTACCATAAGGCAGGATAGGCAACTGCCTATGGCCTCCGTTATGAGGCCGTTCTGGTACGAAAATTCGGCCGTAAAAACATAGTTTCGTACTTCAAGTTTTCCTCAGCTCTCATTAGTCGTAGAAACTTGATTTTTTCACTAAAATAAACGTGAGAAGTTTATCTAGGTTTTTTCGTTCCAGA
>NC_042493.1:38839067-38844361 GCF_005508785.2 Acyrthosiphon pisum | reverse complement strand
CCCGTATTTATAGTACCTATCGGTAGAATACAGGCATACAGCAGCTGTACTACCTATATAATGCACCAATGCGGTATTGTGGTGGTTAAACGCTTTTATAGTTTTATTTTTATGTCCTGTTGGCTGTTGTCAGTTGTCACCGTATTAATTATTATTGACTTGTTTGATTGTCAATTATTTAATAAATTATTGTATATTATATTATATACATTATTAAACTATGAATACCGCTGACAAAAAACGAAAATAGAAGTCTCCAGGAGCATTGAAACAAAGTAAAAAAAATAGAGAGGCATTACTACAATGTACAAATGACAAAAATAAAAAAAAAATCAATTTTTTTCAGATAATAAATTCCAAAGTAAGTTTATTAATAATTAAAATTAAGTTTCATATTGTTAATAAAACAAAATATTGATTTTTTATTACATTAATAGGTACTCATAAACCAAATCAATCATATATATATATAATATATTACAATGAATAATACAAATATTATAATATAGGTACAACTAATTTTCTATTAACATTTAATAATGCCTCGTTAATTTTTAGTAAATTTATAAAAAAAATGATAATTTATGTATATTATTTTGGTTTGGTTCTATCGATGCACAAGACAAAATAGAAACAACAAGTACTTATTCAAATTAGTGATAGTTTAGCACCAAGCCGACAAAGAAAAAGACTAAACAATTTGTGTACGAATCTACAGATGATATAATTATGAATCCATTGCATTAATTTGAAGTTAATGTATGCAATGTAATATTTGACATCCAAAGTATTGAGTCACGATTTGAAAAACATAAGGAATTGTTTGCAGATTTTAATTGTCTTAACCCAAATAATTTTTATACTAAAGACTGTTTGCCAGAAGATGCATTGAAAAATATTTTTACAAAAATTGTACCATTTCAAACTAATATATCTTATGAGCAGCTTCGTTTAGAGTACATAGACTTTGTTTCAAAGTGGGATAAGCTTAAGATAAATTGTACTAATGTATATAATTCTCAAAAAAAAATTTTTGAAGAAAGTGCAGATGAATCAGATAATAGTCCTGGTATGTATTCTTTATTCCAAAATATTGTCTTTAAACAATGATTAATTAATATTATAACACAATTTGTAACTACATACAATATTTTTAGATGCTACAAAATATGATTTCAGTGATATACAATATTAATTTATTTTTTGTTATTATATCAAAATAAAATGTCACTCGCGTCTTATTTTTTGGGGCCCCTTCTTATTTTTGTGGGGCCCTATATCCAAATTACTTCCCGGTAAAAAAATATAAGCCTATCCGCCGCTGAAAGGTGGTGAAGGGAAGACTGTAGAAATTGATGAGTCCAAGTTTGGTCGGCAGAAATATCACAGAATTCATCGAGTGGAGGGGCAGTGGGTGTTTGGTGGCGTGGAGCGGGAAACAGGTAAACGTTTCCTAATACCTGTCGAGCAAAGAGAATAGGGATAAGGAAACATTGATGGTCATTATTAAAGATTGGATTTTACTTGGAACATTGATAATAAGTGATTGTTGGAAAGTATGTAATCTATTTTTTAATTTACAAACTATTACACCTACATTATTAAGATATTAATTATGGTTTGATAAATTTAGAGTTACGATTATTTGAAAGATGAGGGTTACACACACCTCACCGTCAACCACTCAATTTAATTTAAGAACCCTGATACCGGAGTGCATACAAATAATGTGGAAGGGATGTGACGTCATGCTAAAGCATCCATGAGCCAATATTGTCGTAAAAAACGATTTCACGCAGGGTACTTGGCAAAATATATGTTTTTAAAATTGTGTCGGTAAAAAAATGTTGACCCTCTAACAGAATTTTTTCAGTTGTGTTCCATAGTATACGATCCTCTGGAACCGACTCTGAGATAGAATCTGAGGACGAATCCCAAACTGTTTTTTTTTTAGTTAAAATAAAATATAAAATATTAGAATTGGTTTTACTTTTTGACAGTGTGACCTGTATCCTTATATGGTTTTCATTGTAAAAAACAAAGAAGAATCCCTCGACTTTATATGCAACACCACCTCAAGTAGGTCACGGGGTATGTTATGTTATGTTAGTATGTGCAGTGATAACACGTTTTGCGGCATTCGTCGCTGCGCTTATAGTAGTGTTGCGCGCATGCATATAAACGTAAAATCGCAAACTTTGGAAGGCTGTAACTTCCAAAATAATCATTTTCGCAAATTAATTTTTACACCATCGTTTTAAACTCGTCAAAATACATAGGTTTCCGAAAAAAAAAATCGAAAAATTCGCTAAACTTGACTTATGCCATTCAGTGATCATTATTAAATTATTTAGCATTCGGGATAATAATATGCCTAATATAATTATACTGTTAAGTGTATACCTTATCCTTATTATTTGTAACTTTTCTGAACTTCACAGTTATTTGTCAATGTTTTTTTAAAAATATTAACTCATTAAATAATAATATATTGTGGTCAGAACTCAGAAGGTTCATCGACCGATACAAATACTTCGCCTAATAAACGCCGATTATTAATGCCGTCAACTCCTGACAAGGATGAAACTAAAAAACTTTTAACAAAGATACGGCCTCTGGCCGTGTGTGTTACGCAATATCAAGACCACTCACTGCTTTCATAATGAAATAACGACACTACTATTCAATGTCTACTATTCACACATAACAATTGATATCAATATTAATAATTCTTCGATAATCGAAAAATATTCGATTTATTGTTCATATTTATGTTTTTATTAAAACAAATATGATCGCATACAATGTATACAGTTAACCATAAAAGTATATAAAGTTTCGATGCCAAAATTAATTTATTATAAAAAGTAAAATAACCAAAACAGAATTAAATCTATACATTCCGAATATGTGAGTTGAGGATTATGCCACCAGAGCGCGTATCATTAACTTGTTTCACCAATAGATATAATAATATAAATATATGATATATAGTATATTACCAGAAAAGCAGGCATCACAAAATTGTTACAGGAAAAGGGTGAGGTAATTAATTGACCTATGGTGATCGCTGAATTACCCGAAATTGTAAAACAAATAAAACCACAATTTGATAAGTATGTAATTGACGATCTGGTCAAAACACACAAATTATAAGACTCCCTCATTATAATTGTGAGTTAAATCCAATAGAATCCATAAATTTGGATGTGCCACTTGGAACGTCTGTTTCAGAGTAGAATGAAAACTTTCATTGTTGTTGGTTCTGCGAGGTTGACCATGAACAGAAAAATATTCTTGGCCTATTCCTATCAGCAAAAAACCTACCCTCACAGCACGGGGAGTCCTGGGAACCAAACCAGGAATATTCTCATAGTCTCCTATACAGGAGCTCTAATCTTTGGAATCCCAGAAAATTTTAATGTAGTTCACCAAACTTATATTTAGTTAATTAAGACAATTTTAAAACGTATTCCTCCAAATATGTGCATATCAATTGTATATTTATATTTAGTACATTCATATTATCTATACATAATATAGTAGGTATATAACTATTTGTGTTATTATTAACATATTATATTATATTAGAAAATATAATATGGCTCGCGATTACCCACTCGGTTATTTTAACTACCCGGTTAACCTTTTACTGTATTCGTATATTTGCAATTTTGACTATTGCCAAAAGGAGGTCGTTTACCTACTTGCTTATTCCTAATTTTAACTATTCATATATAATGATATTTATGTGTTGTGAGTAAACGGATACTATCCGTTACAGTATGATGTTGTTAATACAAGTGATATCAATAATGCAATAAATTCGTTCTTTTATAAAATAAATAATGCAATTAATTTGTCCACTACCACCAAACAATTTCACCAACCTAAATTTAAGTATAAAATTAAAAAATGGGTCACTACAGACATAATTGTATCGATGAGGCACAGAGATAAAATGTTTAATAAAATTAAACAACAACCTTTCAATACTACACTCAAATCTAGCTACAAAATATATAGAAACTTACTAATAAAAATAATTAAATCTGCTAAAGATTTATTTTTTTCTAAGGAAATAATTATAGCACAAGGAAATACACAAAAGGTATGGAATTTAATTAAGGAATCAATAAATAATAAAGATAATAAAAAAACTATAACTAATGTTGTAAACCATCAACATTTGTGTTTTAATTTTTTTAATTTTTGAGTATAATGTATATAGGCACACTCGATAAGTATAGTCGACATGGTGTATCGACTTTCAACTTAAGTACAAATTTATACGAAAACAAAATTTAATTTTAAATATTTTACATTTTTCCAGTTTTTTTTTAAAAAATTTTCCAAAAATAAATTGTATCAGATTTAAAATTTTTATTTTCAGTATTAAGAAATAAAAATTAAAAAGGTTATATTATCCGTGTAACACAAGAGCAATCGGCTTATAATATATTTCATTTATTAGGTCTTATTTTTGTCACTCTGTATTTTAAATACGCACTAATTTCGTCGGTTTACGTGTTGCGGAGTTTCTCAGTAAATAAAAACATATTGGCCGTTAACCGATGTTAATTTTTCTTTAAAAATGTATCAAAATCGCCGATTTTCAATTGTAATTATATTTGGAACAAGTTTTAGAATATAATTAGAATAAAAAGCATGCAATTATGCACACAAAAATAATCTATGATACATTATATTATATACATTATGTTACATATTGTATAATATTATTATATATTATACCATCTTAGATTAATTTATTTACTTTTAATAGGTTAAAACAAATCAAAATGTGCATCAAACATAGGTACAATACTTGTCATCACTACAATCATGCATTTCACTTTCGCATTCATTGCGTACGATTGTAATGGGCCTGCTCAAAATGTCACGTCCTTTGACAGCTTAGAAGTGGACAACTGTGATTTTCCAATAGCATCAACAACCCAACAGGTACCGAGAATACAATTACTACAAAGGATTGAAACTTACCCTGTTCATTTTAAGTCGTGTTTGATATCAGTTGATTATTTAATAACAAGATGCTCAATATTTGAAGATGCACAATTAGTAGAGGGAGGGTATTTTTCCGAAGTAGTAAATTTAGGAAATGCTGGATGTTCGGAAATTCATCAAAAACGTTCATATAAATTTCCCCTGGGAGGTATAGTATCGGATTTGCAAATGAACGAAACAACATTAATATCGCACACGGGTTTTAAATCGTGTAGAGGAGAATGGGAAAACGTCGTAGTACAAGCTAAATTCAAAATATATTTATC
>NC_042493.1:38826232-38838967 GCF_005508785.2 Acyrthosiphon pisum | reverse complement strand
AGAAGGTTTGGCTATAGCAAACACCAAAGATAACACTCTTATACTTCCGTCGGGTACAAAAATGAAATTATCCGATAACTATGGTATTGACACGTTTAAAGGTGAAACCGTATGGACAAATAACCATTTTAATTGTGAAGAACAAGATTTCGTTGTTTTATTTGATGGCCCAGCATCATTGATAACCTCGATCACTAACGATAACTCCAGTATACATACGCGTATATCGTAGAGACGGACAAAATAGTATTTGCTCTCAACAAAATTAAAAACACATTTGCCTGTGAAATTCCAGTAACTCAAACAATGTAACACGCTCAATTAGTTATTCTTACAGATTCGATGTTTTTAAATCATTTTCAAATAAAATCTATTTCTCCTCAAAACACTGATTTAATGGCGTACGTAAACACAAAATTTGTTTACGTAGAAAATTTTTTCAAATCAACAATATCCGCACTATACAATGATTTATTACAAAAACAATGCGTGCTTGAACGGCAATTATTACAGCAAAGACTTACATTAGCCTCAAACAATCTTCCGGAGTTTGCGTATATCATGGGCGGTGGTCCAGGTTTCACGGCCGTCAAACACGCCGAAATAATTTATTTAATTAAATATAAAAAAGTTAGTGTCGATGTAACCAATAAAGACGAATGTTACAACGAATTACCAGTTCTATATAACAACCAGACATTCTACATGGCTCCAAAAACTCATTCTTTACAAAAATATGGAACGCAAATCAACTGCAATTCATTATATCCACCGGCATTGAATTTAGATGGTAATTGGTATGGTTTTCCCAAGTGTCAGAGAAATAATAGAGCCACAAAAGTTGAAACCAAATACAGCGTGGACATGGACATACAAAAGCCTAGATTTTTTAATGAATTCCGGGTTGTATACAAAAGATACGATGAAAGCTTTTCAACAACATATTATATAACCCATAAGAAGTGGAGGCCGTTAAAAACAATATAATTAGACAGTCCATGGGATATGATACGGTTAATCAAGGTATTCAATTTAAAAATTTAATAGACGAACATACAATTGGACAAATGGTTGAAGATAAGTTATTTAAATTTTGGGGTTGGTTTACAACAGTCGGAACTTTTGTGTCGGGGCTAATGGGAATATTCTTTGTTATAAAAGTAATATTAACACTCGTCAACACGGGTATTAATATTACTTTCTTGTACCAAACCTTTGGGTGGAGTACAAAGCTCTTAGCAGGATTTTTTTCAAGTATCACCCATAACTTAATACTTCGATCTCATAAATACAACCATACTAATGATCGAGAGTTTGATGAAGACTCCCTGGAAATGGAAAACTTTCAGCGTCATAGAAATACATTAAGTATATATTTACCCAAATCTACGTGAAATAGTTTAAAACTATCAAAATAAAAAAATACTTTTATTTTTATTTTTTATTTGAAATTGAGTACCTAATAACAATATTTGTATCAAATGTATTAATTAATATTTTTGTTCATTCTATTTGTATACAAATTAATTGTGTTTGTGACTTTAAATAATTGTCATAGATATTTTTTATTAATTGTAATAAAAACGCAAAATAAATACGTAAAATAATTGTATAATGTTATTTATTATATTTTCTTTCATTTGTATACACATAACTATTTATGTCCTTTTTACATTGATAATAATATGTAGATCTGACATTTCATTGAATGAAAGCATACCTATACATTATAATATTATACGTTGGTTATTCGAATTTTCTTTGAATACTATAGTATTAATTTAAGTCTTTATTTAAAATATATTATAATATGTACAACAAATAACAATCAACTTCCTATATTATGTTATAATTAAAGTTAGGTACCTACTTACATCAATATATTTTATAATAATCATAATTATTTAAAACATTGTACTAATACCTATATAGGAGATCAAACTATGGTACGAAAAGTAATCCAGGTTACCAATAAGTTACAACGTAAAAAACGTGACATATTTACTACAAAGTCTATTTAATCGTAATGAAACTATTATTTTATATGTATTTAAAAAAGTAATTGGGTTAGAAATATAAATCGAGTTATGGTGTATAATAATTTGTATGCTTCATTTATTGGTTAATATTTTTAAGCAAACAGGAACTTAAATTAATAAATAGGTCGCGACTTGTGTACCGCAGCTAGTACCTACATAAGGCATACATGGGCGATAATTTACGCAACGGTCAACTGAATTGACGCGAAACGTTCTAATCGACCGTCCGTGAAATAATGATTTACCGCTCCCGCGATTACGACGCGCGAACTTTGTCGCGTAGACGATGGGCGTGGTTTCGGCCTACCGCGACGGCGGCATACGGCGCACAACGCCATCTCTTGAGCGTTGGATATTTTTCACTTCTACCAGAACGGCCTCTTAATCGAACATTCGTTTTTTTTTGCTTCGATAGTTTTTAATAAATTAAACGCTTCATTTATTCTTGGATCCTCTGGTCGTTGGATTTTTTTTGACACATTTTTTTTTAGTGGTGAGACGAATAATTTTCGTTTGTTTGTAATTTGTGGTTTTTGTGTATGTAATCCCAAAGTAGGAGATGTTTGTTCGTTATTGCTATTACTGCTTTCTTCTGCAATATTCTCATCCGTACTGAAAAACTCTGATACGCCATCATCGTCGATCAAATCACATTCAATCTGCATTAAATTATTAAAATTACTAAATATTATTTTCAGAGAGTGGGGGGGGGGGGGGGATTGTAAAAAGTAAAAATTTCCAGTAGTTTAAAAAAGCGTCAGGAAAAAGTACAAAACCTAAATTATGTATCGGAAAAACGGGAATGTTCACGCAAAATCAGTTTTCGACAAAATACACGGAAACATTTTTAAAATATTTTGAATTTTTTTTTGTTAATTTAAGAGGACGTTATACCCGTAATTTTCAGCTGTTAAAACAAGTCTACGAAAAACAAACGAAACGGCATTAAAACGTAGTATAAGAGTAAAAATACCTATTATAAAATATATAGTTAACAATATTTTGGAGACAACCTCATCGGCGTTTTTAAAAATATTAATTATTAAAAAAGTTACAGTTATTTAAAAAATGTAAAAAAAAAAGGTTTTAGAACCTTTTATAACGAGCTGTATATTTTGGATAATACAAAATCCTGATGAGGTTGTCTCCGAAATATTGTTCTTTATAAATATCATAATAGGTATTTTTACTCTAAACCCATTTTTTAATAGTGTTTTGTTTGTTTTTCGTAAACATGTTTACGTTGTTACATTTAATTTTTCACCGCTGTAATGTGCTGTCACCTGCCTGTTGTTGCGTTGTTGGCCGTGATTTCCCCCCACTACTCCAAGAACTGAATATCCAGGTACGACGAATGTCGAGCGATAACGGACGCTTCCAGGAAAAGATTATGAACTAATTTAAACATTACAATGTAGGTATTAGCTATGAATATTAAAATGTAATAAGAATTATTTGTATTATAATCGTCGTTGACGTACCGACTGGTTAACTCATATTTTGTATTGAATCATTTTTATATTATAATTACTGCGGATATTCAGATGATAGGTACCTACCTAAAAGTAGGTATGCTGTACCTATGCATAATTTGTCCAGCAATAATACAAATACCTACTCATACAAAATAAATAGTATTTTTCTATAGAGTACATGCTCTAATTTATAATGGTACATTTCAGTTAAAAAATACTACAACTGAGTGTAGCTATTATAAAAGTATAGACGTATAACTAGGAAGATTACAAAAAAATTAAACAAACCTACACTCGCTACTACCCAGTGGCGTAGACATGATTTCTGAAAGGGGGGGGGGGGATCAAAAAAAAAAAAATGCCATAGCTAAATGGGAGGGAAAAATTGGAAAATCCTCCACCCTACCAAAACTTTTACTAAGGTAATAAAAATCCAATGGGGGGGGGGGATCTGCCCCCACATCCCCCCCCCTTGTATACGCCCCTGCTACTACCTAGTCTACTTCTTAGTCATTAGTTATTACTTATTAGTAATTAATATTATGAATTATGACACTGGAAGTCACAATATAATAGCTGTACAAATTTCCAATTATTAGTACAAAAATAAATATTCAAGTAAGTATATCTACTATATTTGAAATAATACGAATTGTAAATGGTATCGAATGAAACACAATACACAACCATTCATTCTGGATTTCGATGTCATCGTGTCAACGCATTCAAATATATTTTACTAAATTGCGTGTCGTTAAGTGAATTTTGAATTTTTTTGTATGATGGCAAATAAAGAAAACATACGAAAACGGAAACGATCGTCTAAAAAAAAATTATCTAGTTCCCTTGCACTCCGACGATCCAAACAAATAAAGTAAGTATCCATATAAATTATTTACTATAATATATCAGAAATGTAAATATTTCCATTGGCCATTTACCTTAAAAAGTAAAACTAAATAAAATAATTCTATTCTCTTTTACATACATAATTTTTTTCCTTGGTTTTTTTTCCACCTACCAATTATACTATATCATACTACCAAATATAACCACAACAGAAACGATTTTTTCCTTATATTTAATACGTCATTAATAAGCTAAAAAAAGTTGTTTAATAATTCAAAGTTATATTTTTTTGCCAATGATTTTATACATTATATTTTAAATATTAGTGAGCACAAGAGTTATATTGATTCTTCGTCTACGCCAATACGAGAAAATAGAGAAAACTTGTAAGTTAAAAAAATAAAAATTTTTGAAAACTTTTCAACTGAAATTAATTTAAAGTCATATTAATTTTAGTGAGAATAGTATAAATGTTTCGACTATATCCACAGCACTAGTACAAGTAACGATAGAGGATAGTAACAATTTGTAAGTATTGAAAGAAAATTAAAATTTTATGACATGTAGTGAAAGCAACAGAAAAAGACACCACAGACCAGTGCACATGCGTAAGTTGATAATTGAAAATTGGACTGTAGATACTAAATACGTGTCTAGAAACTAGAAAGGGTCGCTGTAATGGATATGTTAAATTTAAATTCAGTGATATAATAAAATCATTGTATACCGTATGTCTATAAAAAAATGATTATAGAATATGCACCCATAAATGATTCTGAGCGAAAACGGTCTGTCAGCCTATATTACTATAAGTATGTTTTATGATATTATATTGCTATCAAAGTAATTTATTTTAATATAAGTTCATAAGTAATGACTAATGAGTAATAACTAAAATAAATTACTTTAATAGCAATATAATATCATGAAATATACTTATATAGTATATAGGTACTAATATAGGCTGACAGACCGTTTTCGCAGGTAGGTTGCAGTAGGTTGTATTAATTTTGCCAAAAAATTGCATTATAAAATGTCATTGTGTGTAACTATATATAGCTACAATATAATAATATACTTTAAAAGTGTCAAGTATACCCATGAATAATATTTTTAAATTACAAAAAAAAGAACTAAAATAGTTACTACTTCAATTAAGTATCTAATTTCGTCCAAATTTCTAATTATTTTGATTTGGAAATTCATAACAAATTTTCTTTTTAAATCTAAGATTTGAAAATGTAATACAATATTCCTCATAAGTTTGTCTGCCTTTATCAAATGAAAAATATCTACCGAAAATCAAATTAAATTTGTATTGAAATATTTATGAGATATATTTAAATACATAGTAATCGAGCGGGGCGAGGAACTTTTTTTTAGCTGGAAATGAATCATGCCCCCCCCCAACTGCAATCATAATTTGTCTTTCAGGATGACCCCGTGTATATCCAATGTTAATAACATTATTTTGAACTTTACTCTCCTAAAAAATTAATTTTACTTTCGGGTAAACTTTTCTTTTTTTAAGGTAAGAAAACTTACGAGGAATTTTATATAACATTTTTAAGTTTTTCGACCAAGCCATAAATTCTTTATCGACAATAATTTTAGAAAACACTAATAAATGAATATCTCAAAAATACATTAAAACAATTACGCCAAAAACCCAAAATCTATTTTGTCAAAAACTGATTTTGCTTAAAAATGCTCGTTTTTTTCTCCGATACTTTAGAAATAATAACAACTGTGAATTTTCAATTTTGATCTCAAAAATCCACCAACTAGATAAACTTTACCACTAGAAAAGATGCTGACATTGAAAATCGAAGATATTATAAAAATCACTTATCGTTAAAACTTAACACACACACACAAAAAACAACACATATTGTAAAATAAATACATATCAGAATCTAAAATATTATATAGGTATATAATTTAAAACTAATTTGAGAATAATTTTAGTGAGTTGAACAGTTTTTTACATGAAGGCTCCAGTTTACAATATGAATTTGTGAATATCACAAATAATACTAGTTCGTAAGTTTTTCATTGATTGCATTCGAATAACAGCTAATACTTATACCTACCTATATATTAATATTATTAGAAAATTATATTTTATTTGTTTTATGAAATTGCAGTGAAATATTTTCTGCTCAAGGTGGACGACGTATTGTTGATATGGCTCATGTATTTAAATAAATCCAAAATGTTAACAATCACGTACCCGGGTTAGATTGTTCATTTATGAACGTAATTCTAATCAAAGAGGAGTGTAGAGGATTCGAGAGTACATGGACTTTCCAATGTCAAATATGTAATTCGGTCAGTACAGTAACATCCGAAAGAAAATCACAGGATTGTATTCCAATTAATAAAGCGGTAGTAAGCGGAACAATAGCTGTTGGTATCGGCTATACTCAGTTGGCCGAATTTTCGGCCAGTTTAGATATTCCATGCATGTCTCCAAAAGTGTATATGAAGTATAATAATGCATTCGGTGAAAATGTGGAAGCTACTGCTTGGGATGCAATGAAACTTGCCGGAATAGAGGAAAAGCGATTAGCATTGGAAGCAGGAGACGTCGATGAAGATGGTACGCCCATGTGTCCAGTAATAGCCGATGGGCAATGGAGTAAGCGTAGCTATAAGACCAAGTACGACGCATATTCAGGAGCGGCAAGTAAAATTATTTAAATATAGTATTATAGTGGTTAACATAGGCACCATGAAATAAAAATCCTTTCCCTAATAATAAACTATCATTATTTATTTATAAAAAGAATTTTAATTTAAATTGGTATGTTTACCTCCTAATTCAATTCTTACTAGTATTTTTTTTTAAATATTGGATTATTGTAGGCCACAATTATTGGATTTCGGACAAAAAAAATTTTATTTGTGGGCATCCGTAATCGATATTGTGTTGTTTGCGGAAACAATGGGCTATATGAGCATGATCAGAAATAAACTAAATAACTATGCAATACGATAATAATGATGATATAAGGAGAACCGCATAGTATGGTTCGAATAAGTAAAAGCGGTTATAATACCTTCTAATACATGCCCATTACAGCACTATCAACTGCCGCGATATCCGAGTCCTCGGCCAGCATCCTGATTCCACAACATCCACCGTTTGTGCTGCCGTATAGGTACTCGCTTGATGCTTCCTGCGGTAGGTACAGCGTTGCTTTAATTTCCGGCCTCATAATGTTGTCTATTTTTTCCCAAGCTGTCTTCTGGAAGGTCCCCATCCTCATCAGGTGCACGGTAGAGGGGAAGAAGAATGTTTTCAGTGCGTCGATGCGTTGCCACGGCGCAAGCTTGCTACGCATTATTCTGAGACCTATATTAGTTATCTTCTCTAGAGACGCCATGTGCGGGACAATGTTAAAGCCAACTTGCGCTCCCAGGAAGGTTGCCGCCTCTCCCTCCTGGAGCGGTTTAATAACGTGGTTCCCGATTTTAATCGTTGAGTGCCGTACTCCGACCGGTGTTAGGCCAGACATGTGTAACGATGCACATTTATTGGCATTGATTGTTGGTCCTAGTCTGTCTAGTTCTGCTATGGCCGTGTCGACTCTCATCTGAAGTTCGGCGGGGGTCTTTTCAATGATGCATAAGTCATCCGCGAAGGCTAGGACCTTATGATCGTCTGCCTCTTCTTGGATTGATCTCACTACGGGGTCTATCGCCAATATGAACAATAACCCGCTAAGTGGGCATCCCTGCCTGATTCCCGACTTAATCTGGATGTCACCGGTTAGGCCGCCCGAAGTGACTACCTTTGACGATGCCCCGGAGTACATGTTTTCGACTATCTGTCGCAATCCAACACCTGCGTCACTGTTCGTTACGGCCATAAGCAAGGCCTCATGTGGTACTTCGCCGAACGCGTTGGATACGTCCAACCAAGCGACACAGCAGTCACCTTTGTACGTGCGGTTTCTAGGCGGCGTTGGAGCGTGTACACATGTTCAAAAGCGCCGTCGGCCGGTAGAAAGCCCTTCTGGCACGGGCTCATTACCTCTTCAGAGATTAGCCACTTCGTTACCCTGTTGGCAAGACAGCCTGTGTACAGTTTGTACAGGGTACGGCACAGCGATATCGGTCTCCAGTTGGACAGATTCTCCGGGTCGCCCTTTTTGTAGATGAGTATGGTAGTTGCAGCCTTCCATGAGTTGGGTATCCTTTTGTGCTTTAGGCATGTGTTGAGAACTGTGGTTAGTAAGGTGCACGAGGAATCCAGTCTTCTCCAATGGGCGTAAGTTAGGCCGTCATCTCCCGGAGCCGTGTTCTCAAATTTGGCCAGGCGTTTACAAACCTCTTTGGCATCGAACGATGGTAATTGTACTGGTTCTCGCGTGTGAGGGGTGTAGCTAGATGGGTCGTAAGACGATGTTTCCCAGGACTTTTTAAAGTGTTCTTCAGTACGGTCTATTGGGACCTCGCATTTTCTGTTTACTCCAGACAATATTAATCGGACCGCCTGCCCGTCTGTTCCGTCTATACAGTTTCTGTATCCCCTATGCGTCCTCGAGGTCGTTGGTCTTCAGGTTAGACGATTACGTGGCCTCTCTGTTTGGTAGCTTTACTATTGCGGCTGCCTCCGACGTGATCTCGACGAGCAGGGAGCAGAACGCGCTCCAGACCTGATCGTTTACGGGGGCCCTCGAGATCACCCGGGTGTCGTGTAGGAAGGCGTGGATTGGCGTTGTGTCGTCCGGGACGAGGACGGCGTCCAGGTCTTCGTTCCCTGGTCTCGAGACGTCCGCTTCATCCATCGTGATGTCTATTTCGAGGTCGCCATTAACATCGTCCTCGGCTGCAGAGTCGTCAGATATTGCTGACATCTCGTTATCCATCTCAGACTGCTGTTCGTGGATGCTGCACGTCAAACTATCCGTATCAGCTGTTCTTGTCTCATTCGGCGGTATGGACAGACAATTGATGTTACTGTTGACGTCGCTGTATAATGTGCTAGCGTCAGACATGGTGGACTCACGTGGTAGTGTCTGATCGTCCGTGTCATCGGCGACCGTATCAGGTGTACCCGTCACATCTCTCGCAGCAGCCGGTCTGATAGCGTCACCGCCTCTCGGAACTCTCGGTTCGGTGTTACCACGTAGACGTTGTCTGGTTGCCGGCTGGGGTAGCTGTACGAAGAAGTTGATACGAATAAGAACAGAGTTTATTATGTAATGTTTATGGTGAATACTAAAATGGGGCGGAAAGAAACATGGGGGGGGGGTACATATAACGGAGGTATTTCATATATAAAATGATAAAAAGATATATAACGGTGGACTGTAGAGACGATGGACGTAGTTGGACGTGAGGACGTGTGGTTCCAGCTTAGCCATGCCTCGCTCGGACCCCGCTGATATGTTCAGAGAAGATGTCCCTTGAGTATCCGAGGACCTCGCTGACACACAGTTTCCGCAATAGCTTCGCGTACGATCTGCTGCATAGCTGTCTTACTAGTACGTCATTGGCCGGATCCTAGGAGCCCAAGGAGCCGACAATGAATGGGAATACTGTGAATTCTCCAGGGTGGTCGTTTGCAATCTTCTTTCTTAATTCTTCGTACTTGGTCCTCTTCTCAGTGGCAGCTTCTTCGAACGCCTTGATTCTGTTGTCAAAGGGTACTGTGGCGTCGATAATCAAGGTGTTGGTGCCCTTCCTGAGAACGAGGTCAGGCCTGAGGCGTTGAGTGCCAATCGCCTGGCTCTCGGACACGACCTCAAACTTCCCGGCGGCTGCCTTTTTTAACCTGGCCACGAGGGAGTTATGCCTGGCCATGTAGAGGCTGGTGTATCGCATACAATGATTGACGACATGGGCGAGACTTTCTGTGTGTTCCCACATCGTCGACATCGGCGGTCACCAGTCCTCCAGGACGAGGACCCGTTCAGCGGCACCGGGTTGAGCCTCGCTCTGTGGACGAACCTCCAGTCGGCGAACCGGCAGAAGTCGCCCGTCTTGAGGAAGTTGCTGGACGCAGCGTGCACAGCCACACACTCCATGGCCCTACCTTGATCCGGTTTGTCAATAAGCACCTGGGGCCTCTTGCAATGCGATAATGATCGCGAAAAGTTTTAATTATTTCCCTCTGCTTCGCACGCATAGTTGTTCCCGCGTGGAAGATAGAGGGGGGCCATCCAGGAACCCAGGATGCAGCCAGTCTCTCGGAGGCGTTACGGGCGCGGGACCAAACGCTGGCAACCCCACTGCCTCGGTTCTCGCGGAAGGGCCCCTCATTATCTCCGGATAAATAGATACCAACCTCATTGTTGGAGGGAGTTTGGCCAATCCTCCGGCAGGTGACGCTCCTCACGTGGTCGACCGCTTCCCTCGTGACTCGTCCGTCAGGTGAGGTGAGGAGTTTGAAGGCACTGTCAATGGCCGCAATATCTGAATCCTCAGCCAGCCTCGTGATCCCGCAGCAGCCACGCAGAGTAGAACCGTAAATGTATTCGTTTAAAGCCTCCTGTGGGAGGTTGAGGGTGGCTTTAATTTCGGGTCGCAATATGTCATCGATGGTCTTCCAATATGTTTTGGAGAACGTTCCCATGCGTTGAAAGTGGACCGCAGAGGGGAAGAAAAAGGTTTTAAGTGCGTCAATTCTTTGCCATGGAGCCAACTTGCTCCTATCAATCCCGAGTCCCAGCTCAGTGATGTCTGCGTGGACTTGTGGGGAATTACATGGAAGCCCACCTGGGCGCCAAGGAACGCGGCAGAGTCACCTTCAGCAAGCGGCTTCATCGGGGCCCCAAGGATTGAAAACACGCTGTCTCGCACTCCAAGGGGGGTCGTACGGAGAGGTGAAGGGAGGCGAATTTACTGACATTGATCGTGAGCCCAAGGCGTTCCAGCCCTGCTCGCGCTTAGTCAACCTTCAACTGAAGGGCAGGGGCACTGTCGGCGAGAAGCCAGAGGTCGTCAGCGAAAGCCAGGACCCGGTGGTCGGCATCCTGCCCCTGTAATGCTGACACGACCGGATCGATCGCAATAATAAAGAGTAGTCCGCTTAGACAGCATCACTGACGGATTTAGGACAGAACAGGGATGTCAGGAGTCTTACCCTCGGCCACGATGACGAAAGATGTGGCACCATTGTAGAAGTCCCGGACTATCTGGAGCAGCCACTCACCAGCTCCACAGTTCTGGATGGCTGTCTCCAATGCCAATTGGGGGATATCCCCGAACGCGTTGGATACGTCGAGCCACGCCACACATTTGTCGGAGCGACCAGTCCTGGCCTTCTCCAGATCGCGGTTTAATGTTTTTGTATTAATATTGATTTTTACATACATTTTATATCTGACTGATGAATATCTAATTTCAATATTATACTTAAGTAATAATCTATGTTTGAGCTCTTCCTTAGGATGGTGACGACTGCTGTGCTTCCGTTTCAACAACGGGTACCTCTTAGACATAATGTTTAAGTATTAATATTGATTTTTACAAACATTTTATATCTGACTCATAAATATCTAACTTCAATATACTTAAGTAATAATCCTTGTTAGAGCTCTTCTCTTTGGATGATGACAACTTCAGTGCTTCCGTTTCAACAATGGCTGTCTATAAAACATAATGTTTAAGTATATTAATATTGATTTTTACATACATTTTATACCAGACTGATAAATATATAAATTCAATATTATACTTAAGTAATAATCTATGTTTGAGCTCTCCTCTTTGGATAATGACGAGTGCTGTGCTTCCGGTTCAACAATGGATGACTATAAAAAATAATGTTTAAGTATATTAATATTGATTTTTACATACATTTTATACCTGACTGATAAATATCTAACTTCAATATACTTAAGTAATAATCCTTGTTAGAGCTCTTCCCTTTGGATGATGACAACTTCTGTGCTTACGTTTCAACAATAGGTGTCTATAAAACATAATGTTTCAATATAAATATTATTTTTACATACATTTTATACCTGACTGATAAATATCTAATTTCAATATTAAACTTAAGTAATAATCTATGTTTGAGCTCTCCCCTTTGGATGGTGACGACTGCTGTGCTTCCGGTTCAACAATTGGTATCTGTAAGACATAATGTTTCATTATAAATATTGATTTTTACAAACATTTTATACCTGACTGATAAATATATATAAATTCAATATACTTACGTAATAATCTATGTTTGAGCTCTCCCCTTTGGATGATGACGACTGCTGTGCTTCCGGTTCAACAATTGTTATCTGTAAAATATAATGTTTCATTATAAATATTAATTTTTACATATATTTTATACCTGACTGATAAATATCTAACTTGAATATACTTAAGTAATAATCCTTGTTAGAGCTCTTCCCTTTGGATGA
>NC_042493.1:38820565-38825770 GCF_005508785.2 Acyrthosiphon pisum | reverse complement strand
TAATGTTTCATTATAAATATTCATTTTTACATACATTTTATATCTGACTGATGAATATCTAATTTCAATATTAAACTAAAGTAATAATCTATGTTTGAGCTCTACTCTTTGGATAATGACGACTGCTGTGCTTCCGGTTCAACAATGGGTATCTGTAAGACATAATGTTTAAGTATTAATATTAATTTTTACATACATTTTATATCTGACTGATGAATATATAATTTCAATATTATACTTACGTCATAATCTGTGTTTTATCTCTTCCCATTGGAAGATGACGACTGCTGTGCTTCCGATTCAACAATGGGTATCTGTAAAACATAATGTTTAAGTATTAATATTGATTAAATAATATTGATTAAATTGACATTTTATACCTGACTGATAAATATCTAATATACAATATGCTTACGACATTATCTATCTTTGACCTCTCCCCTTTGGATGATGACGACTGCTGTGCTTCCGGTTAAACAATGGGTGTCTATAAAACATAATGTTTCATTATAAATATTAATTTTTACATACATTTTATACCTGATTGATAAATATCTAACTTCGATATACTTAAGTAATAATCCTTGTTAGAGCTCTTCCCTTTGGATGATGACATCTTCTGTGCTTCCGACTCAACAATGGGTATCTGTAAAATATAATTTTTAAGTATTAATATTGATTTTTACAAACATTTTATATATGATTGATGAATATCCAATTTCAATATTAAACTTAAGTAATAATCTATGTTTGAGCTCCCCTCTTTGTATATAGACGACTGCTGTGCTTCTGGTTCGACAATGGGTATCTGTAAAACGTAATGTTTAAGTATTAATATTGATTTTTTCATACATTTTATACCTGACTGATAAATATCTAAATTCAATATACTTACGTAATAATCTATGTTTGATCTCTCCCCCCTTTGGAAGATGACGACTGCTGTGCTTCTGGTTCAACAATTGTTATTTGTAAAACATAATGTTTCATTATGAATATTGATTTTTACAAACATTTTATATCTGACTGATATACATCTAATATACGATATACTTACGTCATAATCTATGTTTTTGCTCTTCCATTGGAAGATGACGACTTCTGTGCTTCTGTTTCAAGAATGGGCATCTGTAAAACATAATTTTTAAGTATTAATATAAATTTTTACATACATTTTATATCTGACTGATGTATATCTAATTTCAATATACTTACGTAATAATCTATGTTTGAGCTCTCCCCTTTGGAAGATGACGACTGCTGTGTTTCTGGTTCAACAATTGGTATCTGTAAAACATAATGTTTTAGTATTAATATTGATTTTTACAAAAATTTATACCTGACTGATAAATATCTAATATACAATATTCTTACGACATTATCTATCTTTGACCTTTCCCCTTTGGATGATGACGACTGCTGTGCTTCCGGTTAAACAATGGGTGTCTATAAAACATAACGTTTAATTATAAATATTAATTTTACATACATTTTATACCTGATTGATAAATATCTAACTTCGATATACTTAAGTAATAATCCTTGTTAGAGCTCTTCCCTTTGGATGATGACATCTTCTGTGCTTCCGTTTCAACAATGGGTATTTGTAAAACACAATTTTTAAGTATTAATATTGATTTGTACAAACATTTTATATCTGACTGATAAATATCTAATATACAATATACTTACAACATTATCTATCTTTGAGCTCTCCCCTTTGGATGGTGACGACTGCTGTGCTTCCGGTTCAACATTGGGTATCTGTAAAACATAATGTTTAAGTATTATTATTGATTTTTACATACATTTTATACCTCACTGATAAATATCTAATATACAATATACTTACGTCACAATCTATGTTTTAGCTCTTTCCATTGGAAGATGACGACTTCTTTGCTTCTGATTCAACAATGGGTATCTGTAAGACATAATGTTTGAGTATTTATATTGATTTTTACAAGCATTTTATATCTGACTGATAAATATCTAACTTCATTATACTTGAAAATAGATAATTTTGATAATTAGTTAATACTTAATGATGACAAAACATTTTGTGGGTAGGTCTAGGTAGGTACATATAACAATGGCCATAATATTATCGATATTAAATACAAAATGTATTGTAGAATATCATAAAATTAATTACAATAATATTTATAACAATAAGCGTAAACTTCCAAAATGTGTAAAAATAGCCACCAATAACAATTCACGAGACGACTGCGGTCTGCGACGACGGACGAGCTATGGTCGACGGTTCACGGTATTGTCAATAATATTAATTTATAGTTATTTAAAATATTTTGCCTTGTATTGTGACAACCACTGACGACGTCCGTTAACCGTGGCTGCATAGCAATAATAAGAATTGTTATCGATTAACTAAAATCAAGACCACCGATAACTGGTAAGTACCTTAATAACAGTTATAGATTAATATTCAATTATATTATGTATACTTAGTACATAATACTTTAATAGTATAATACCATTGTTTATGAATACCAGTATTTATAATACATTTATAATACATAATGGAAAATAATGGAAATAATAAAAACATTTACATTATGATTTTATATAGATGGCTAGCTGTTTTTTTTCTGAATATATAATAATCATACTTTCTAGTATTAAATATCGAATGCAATATATTATATCAATGGGTTATGGCCTTATGGGTCACAGAAAAATCTCTTTATATAAATTGACCGTATTATTAATTATTATTGTACAGCAGTCGTGATTACCAAACCCTTATTGTCACCATTAATTTCATAGTTTTAAGATGATCTATGATACGATATATTTTTATAATACAAAATCATAATTTAAATAGTTAAAAATTTTCTTTAAAGAATATAGGTAGTAGTTTAAAGAGTATAGGTGTAGTATATAATATACATTTTATAAGCAATTTTCAATTAATAATTCTTTAATTATTACATTTTAGTATTCAAATTCAAATCACTATGGCTAAACGTATTACAGACTTTTTTGGAGTACCCTCAATAAAACAAAAACCATCTAATCCTGAATCTTATATTTTACCTCGACATTTACCAGCTGAAACTTCAAATTCTAATACTTATTTTACTATAAATCAAGTAGAGCCAGTAGAGGGTATAATTGATTGTCCTTCATCGAGTTCATCATCTTCATTCTCTACAATTGAGCCCGTTGAGGTACCACTTCATGTTTCTAATTCGAACAGCGTTAATTCAGAATGGTACAAAGGGTCCAAGTTAGATGCTGATTGGTTAATTCAAACATTTGAATTTTTAAAAAAAAGTAAAATTAGGAAAACGATCAGGTATTCAATGTATTTTATGTTTTAATCACATTTCACAAGCTAAAAAGTTGTCTCGCAACGGACAAGTTCCAATAGCCGACGGGGTTAGATGTGATGGAAAAAAAGAACTTATGAGAATTATAGACCATTTAAATAGTGACGCTCATAACGCTGCATGTTGTGCAGAAAAAACTCATCTACTTTGGATGTCACAATCAGATAAACATCCTTGGGTAAAACTTTTAAAATCTCACGAGTCGGAAGTTGTTACCAATTTAATTGAGTTGGCTATTGACGTTCATAACGACAGTAGAATAATGACCTTGTCTGGAGACTGATTATTATCCTGG
Source organism: Acyrthosiphon pisum (assembly GCF_005508785.2). Classification (NCBI taxonomy): domain Eukaryota; kingdom Metazoa; phylum Arthropoda; class Insecta; order Hemiptera; family Aphididae; genus Acyrthosiphon; species Acyrthosiphon pisum. The sequence goes on along the minus strand of NC_042493.1, from coordinate 38,822,119 downwards.
AGGTAAGGAGGAAGAACTAAATAAGTTTTTAGATGATAAAATATCCGATAACAGTGATGAAATAAACAATGATACTAAGAATCATAGAAAAGTTCGGAATGTATATGTTTCTACGAAGCGCTGTGTAACCAGCGTTATAACGGAAATAGTCAAAAGCGCAAAGGAATTTTTAAGTAATAGACTTGCCGATGATCAATCAAGTATTATACAACGATTTACAACTTTTTTAAATGCGCGATCGCCTCAAGATACAATCAAAGCGATAAGATGTGACATTGAAGGTATTTTCGGTAATGAAAATGTAACAACTTTTTGTGACGAAGTTATTGGTTTGTATGCAACAGACAAACTTCCGTGTCCTATTAACATTACAAAACCAACAGGAAAATTATATTACTATTTAAAAATAAGCAGCTCAACGAATTTTTTTGCAAAAGTGGTACACAAGCATATGCCACAATAACACCACATAGTTGTGGACCAGAACGTGCTGTATCTTGCCACATTATATTGAAAACCAATAAACAGTCTTGCTATTCGAGGGATGCAATTAATAGTAGGATGTGTATTGCTCTAAACAGCACGGGAACAGCAAATTTCGATCCTAGACCAGCAGTGGCTACGTTTTTAAGAAAAAAGGAACGACGTTACAATCTTCCAGACCAAGAAACATATAAAAATCGTTCATTCATAAAAAAGTTTTTTGAAAAATAGTATATGATATATTGAAGTCTAAATATAATTTGTTTTTGTTAATATTTTTTTCAATTCATAGAATAAACAAGTGATTATATTATAATACTATTAGATTATATAATTTAATATTTATTTATATATAATATTAATAAAATTATCTTCTATTAAATAAATTATGACTTTTTTATAACTTTTACCTACCTACCAATTACTTCTTTATTTTTAATAATTATGAGGGGTAAACATGAATTTATTACCTACTATAATTGACTATCTATTTTGAGTAAGCATATTTTTGTCACCCAGTCAAAAATCCTTAAAAAATGCACTGCATTATAATAATATACTTTTTCAATTTAATAAAATTAATTTTTACATTTAGGGTTTAATTGTAAACATATACAATACTATTGGTTTATAGTACTTAAGCTCTAAAAATTAAATTATGTTCATAAGTTGAAGTCCATTAAAAATATCTATCATTTTTGGTGCACTTTCATATGATGTTGGCCGGTCACTTTCCTCATGACGAATTCTATTTTAAAATTTAAATAAATATTGTGATCCAACTTTAATATAATTGCTAATCAAAAACAGATTTGTAATGCCAATTTAAAAATATTAAGTGTGAATGCACTGTATCCCGGTAGTACACATGAGAGCCACATTTGGAACAATTGTAATGTACTACCGATAGTTCAAGAATTAAGCAGATGCAAACCAATGTTTCTATCTTCTGGGTTCATTGTAAAATATAATAAATCTTGTAAAATTTACATTTAGAGATATTTATTTTTTATTACTTTATAAAATATATATTTATATATATATTGTTGATGATTTGTCTATGAACTTTAA
>NC_042493.1:38806013-38820515 GCF_005508785.2 Acyrthosiphon pisum | reverse complement strand
TAGTCCGCTTAGAGAGCATCACTGACGGATTTACAACAGAACAGGGATGTCAGGAGTCTTACCCTCGGCCACGATGACGAAAGATGTGGCACCATTGTAGAGGTCCCGGACTATCTGGGGCAACCACTCACCAGCTCCACAGTTCTGGATGACTGTCTCCAATGCCAATTGGGGGATATCCCCGAACGCGTCAGATACGTCGAGATAGCCTTCTCCAGATCGCGGTTTAATGTTTTTGTATTAATATTGATTTTTACATACATTTTATATCTGACTGATGAATATCTAATTTCAATATTATACTTAAGTAATAATCTATGTTTGAGCTCTCCCCTTTGGATAGTGACGACTGCTGTGCTTCCGGTTCAACAATGGGTATCTCTAAAACATAATGATTAAGTATTAATATTGGTTTTTACATACATTTTATACCTGACTGATAAATATCTAATATACAATATACTTACGACATTATCTATTTTTGAGCTCTCCCCGTTGGATGGTGACGACTTCTGTGCTTCCGGTTCAACAATGGATGTCTATAAAACATAATGTTTAAGTATATTAATATTGATTTTTACATACATTTTATACCTGACTGATGTATATCTAATTTCAATATACTTACATAATAATCTATGTTTGAGCTCCCCCTTTGGAAGATGATGACTGCTGTGCTTCCGGTTAAACAATGGGTGTCTATAAAACATAATGTTTGAGTATTTATATTGATTTTTACAAGCATTTTATATCTGACTGATAAATATCTAACTTCATTATACTTAAGTAACAATCCAAGTTTGTTCTCTTCCCTTTGGATGATGATGACTTCTGTGCTTCCGATTCAACAATGGGTATCTATAAAACATAATGTTTAAGTATTAATATTGATTTTTACATACATTTTATATCATGTCTGATAAATATCTAATATACAATATACGTACGTCATAATCCATGTTTGATCACTTCCCTTTGGATGATGACGACTGCCGTGCTTTCGATTGAACAATGGGTATCTGTAAAACATAATTTTTAAGTATTAATATTGATTTTTACATACATGTTTTACCTGACTGATAAATATCTAATATACAATATACTTACGTCATAATATATGTTTTAGCTCTTCCCTTTGGATGATCACAACTTCTGTGCTTCCGGTTCAACAATTGTTATCTGTAAAATATAATGTTTCATTATAAATATTAATTTTTACATACATTTTATATCTGACTGATAAATATCTAACTTCAATATACTTAAGTAATAATCCTTGTTAGAGCTCTCCCCTTTGGATGGTGACGACTGCTGTGTTTCCGGTTCAACAATTGGTATCTGTAAGACATAATGTTTCATTATAAATATTAATTTTTACATACATTTTATATCTGACTGATGTATATCTAATTTCAATATACTTACATAATAATCTATGTTTGAGCTCCCCCTTTGGAAGATGATGACTGCTGTGCTTCTGGTTCAACAATTGGTATCTGTATTTGTAAAACATAATGTTTTAGTATTAATATTGATTTTTACATACATTTTATACCTGACTGATAAATATCTAATATACAATATACTTTAAACAATATCTATCTTTGAGCTCTCCCCTTTGGATGATGACGACTGCTGTGCTTCCGGTTAAACAATGGGTGTCTATAAAACATAATGTTTCATTATAAATATTAATATTATTTACATACATTTTATATCTGACTGATGAAAATCTAATTTCAATATTAAACTTAAGTAATAATCTATGTTTGAGCTCTCCTCTTTGGATAATGACAACTTCTGTGCTTCCGTTTCAACAATGGGTGTCTATAAAACATAATGTTTAAGTATATTAATATTGATTTTTACATACATTTTGTACCTGACTGATAAATATCTAATATACAATATACGTACGTCACAATCCATGTTTGAGCACTTCCCTTTGGATGATGACGACTGCCATGCTTCCGATTCAACAATGGGTAACTGTAAAACAGAATGTTTAAGTATTAATATTGATTTTTAAATACATTTTAATTCTGACTGATGAATATCTAATTTCAATATACTTAAGTAATAATCCTTGTTAGAGCTCTCCCCTTTGGATGATGACAACTTCTGTGCTTCCGTTTCAACAATGGGTGTCTATAAAACATAATGTTTAAGTATATTAATATTGATTTTTACATACATTTTATACCTGACTGATAAATAAATAATATACAATATACTTACGTCATAATCTATGTTTTAGCTCTTCCCTTTGGATGATCACAACTTCTGTGCTTCCGGTTCAACAATTGTTATCTGTAAAATATAATGTTTCATTATAAATATTAATTTTTACATTCATTTTATATCTGACTGATAAATATCTAACTTCAATATACTTAAGTAATAATCCTTGTTAGAGCTCTCCCCTTTGGATGGTGACGACTGCTTTGCTTCCGTTTCAACAACGGGTATCTGTAAGACATAATGTTTGAGTATTAATATTGATTTTTACATACATTTTATACCTGACTGATATATATCGAATTTCAATATACTTACGATATTTAAATACGGTACATGCGTAGTGGTATATGCTGTGTACAAAGTTTCATAATTTTTGGTAAGTTTTTAGGTTTATGATATTTCTGCGACGGGCGACCCGGAGGTGAAATTCTATGCTATGGCCCCATATCAGTAAATTAGGCAGTACCCACTATAACAGTGCATTTTTTAAGCTAGTAAACTGGGCGACACACAATTTATTAAAGAAGAATTTTTATTCTATGTAAAAAAATAGATAATTCTGATAATATTAGTTAATACTTAATGATGACAAAACATTTTGTGGTAGATCTAGGTAGGTACATATAACAATGGCCATAATATTATCGATATTAAATACAAAATGTATTGTAGAATATGATAAAATTAATTATAATAATATTTATAACAATAAGCCTAAACTTCCAAAATGTGTAAAAATAGCCACCAATAACAATTCACGAGACGACTGCGGTCTGCGACGACGGACGAGCTATGGTCGACGGTTCACGGTATTGTCAATAATATTAATTTATAGTTATTTAAAATATTTTGCCTTGCATTGTGACAACTACTGACGACGTCCGTTAACCGTGGCTGCATAGCAATAATAAGAATTGCTATCGATTAACTAAAATCAAGACCACCGATAACTGGTAAGTACCTTAATAACAGTTATAGATTAATATTTAATTATATTATGTATACTTAATACATAATACTTTAATAGTATAATACCATTGTTTATAAATACCAGTATTTATAATACATTTATAATACATAATGGAAAATAATGGAAATAATAAAAACATTTAAATTATGATTTTATATATGATGGCTAGCTGGTTTTTTTTCTGAATATACAATAATCATACTTTCTAGTATTAAATATCGAATGCAATATATTATATCAATGGGTTATGGCCTTATGGGTCACAGAAAAATCTCTTTATTTAAATTGACCGTATTATTAATTATTATTGTACAGCAGTCGTGATTACCAAACCCTTATTGTCACCATTAATTTCATAATTTTAAGATGATCTATGATACGATATATTTTTATAATACAAAATCATAATTTAAATAGTTAATAATTTTCTATAAAGAATATAGGTAGTAGTTTAAAGAGTATAGGTGTAGTATATAATATACATTTTATAAGCAATTTTCAATTAATAATTCTTTAATTATTACATTTTAGCTTAATTCAAATTCAAATCACTATGGCTAAACGTATTACAGACTTTTTTGGAGTACCCTAAATAAAACAAAAACCATCTAATCCTGAATCTTATATTTTACCTCAACATTTACCAGCTGAAACTTCAAATTCTAATACTTATTTTACTATAAATCAAGTAGAGCCAGTAGAGGGTATAATTGATTGTCCTCCATCGAGTTCTTCATCTTCATTCTCTACAATTGAGCCCGTTGAGGTAGGTACCACTTCATGTTTCTAATTCGAACAGCGTTAATTTAGAATGGTACAAAGGGTCCAAGTTAGATGCTGATTGGTTAATTCAAACATTTGAATTTTTAAAAAAAGTAAAATTAGGAAAACGATCAGGTATTCAATGTATTTTATGTTTTAATCACATTTCACAAGCTAAAAAGTTGTCTCGCAACGGACAAGTTCCAATAGCCGACGGGGTTAGATGTGATGGAAAAAAAGAATTTATGAGAATTATAGACCATTTAAATAGTGACGCTCATAACGCTGCATGTTGTGCAGAAAAAACTCAGCTACTTTGGATGTCACAATCAGATAAACATCCTTGGGTAAAACTTTTAAAATCTCACGAGTCGGAAGTTGTTACCAATTTAATTGAGTTGGCTATTGACGTTCATAACGACAGTAAAATAATGACCTTGTCTGGAGACTGATTATTATCCTGGAGGTAAGGAGAGAGAACTAAATAAGTTTTTAGAGGATAAAATATCCGATAACAGTGATGAAATAAACAATGACACTAAGAATCATAGAAAAGTTCGGAATGTATATGTTTCTACGAAGCGCTGTGTAACCAGCGTTAGAACGGAAATAGTCAAAAGCGCAAAGGAATTTTTAAGTAATAGACTTGCCGATGATCAATCAAGTATTATACAACGATTTACAACTTTTTTAAATGCGCGATCGCCTCAAGATACAATCAAAGCGATAAGATGTGACATTGAAGGTATTTTCGGTAATGAAAATGTAACAACTTTTTGTGACGAAGTTATTGGTTTGTATGCAACAGACAAACTTCCGTGTCCTATTAACATTACAGACCCAACAGAAAAATTATATTACTATTTAAAAATAAGCAGCTCAACGAATTTTTTTGCAAAAGTGGTACAAGCATATGCCACAATAACACCACATAGTTGTGGACCAGAACGTGCTGTATCTTGCCACACTATATTGAAAACCAATAAACAGTCTTGCTATTCGAGGGATGCAATTAATAGTAGGATGTATATTGCTCTAAATAGCACGGGAACAGCGAATTTCGATCCTAGACCAGCAGTGGCTACGTTTCTAAGAAAAAAGGAACGACGTTACAATCTTCCAGACCAAGAAACATATAAAAATCGTTCATTCATAAAAAAGTTTTTTGAAAAATAGTATATGATATTTTGAAGTCTAAATATAATTTGTTTTTGTTAATATTTTTTTCAATTCATAGAATAAACAAGTGATTATATTATAATACTATTAGATTATATAATTTAATATTTATTTATATATAATATTAATAAAATTATCTTCTATTAAATAAATTATGACTTTTTTATAACTTTTAACTACCTACCAATTACTTCTTTATTTTTAATAATTATGAGGGGTAAACATGAATTTATTACCTACTATAATTGACTATCTATTTTGAGTAAGCATATTTTTGTCGCCTAGTCAAAAATCCTTAAAAAATGCACTGCACTATAATAATATACTTTTTCAATTTAATAAAATTCATTTTTACATTTAGGGTTTAATTGTAAACATATACAATACTATTGGTTTATAGTACTTAAGCTTTAAAAATTAAATTATATTCATAAGTTTAAGTCCATTAAAAATATCTATCATTTTTGGTGCACTTTCATATGATGTTGGCCGGTCACTTTCCTCATGGAGAATTCTATTTTAAAATTTAAATAAATATTGTGATCCAACTTTAATATAATTGCTAATCAAAAACAGATTTGTAATGCCAATTTAAAAATATTAAGTGTGAATGCACTGTATCCCGGTAGTACACATGAGAGCCACATTTGGAACAATTGTAATGTACTACCGATAGTTCAAGAATTAAGCAGATACAATCAATGTTTCTATCTTCTGGGTTCATTGTAAAATATAATAAATCTTGTAAAATTTACATTTAGAGATATTTATTTTTTATTACTTTATAAAATATATATTTATATATATATTGTTGATGATTTGTCTATGAACTTTAAATAAATGTACACAAACAACTTATTAATTTATGTATAAAGCGGACTGTATATTTAAGTTGGTTTAACAACATGGTGTCACAGTGACTTTTCTAAAGGTACCTAACTTAATTCATGACTGACTACGAATAAAAGATAAAACATAATTGACATAAAGTTTACGGGTGCTGCCAACGCAGCACCACTATCACAAACATTAGCTTAATTATATACCACCCGTTGAAGGAGGTCTTCAACTAACAATATAATAATAAGTAGCCTTATAATAACTCAAATTTGATATGACATGAATAAATGTATTAATAATGCTTAATTTGACATAAAAAATATAATAACACATTTTTTTAAACTTGTTATATATAGGATAATACAAAATGTTTAATCAATAGGAACTTTACTACGTTTAACGACGGGACGTTCAAGTGTTGTTTGCGCAGTCTTGACTGTGGCTACACGCACTACTCTATCAGTCCCTGGGTGGAGGTGAATGATTCGGCCGACCATCCAGTGAGATGGTGGAATATTGTTTTCTTTTATTATGACTAAGTCACCAATATTGATATTAGGACATTGTCTGTGCCATTTTCCTCGTTGTTGAAGTGATGTGATGTAGTCGTTTGACCAACGTTTCCAAAATGATCGAACCATTGATTGCACTCCGCTCCATCTTTGCAATTTGTTCATTTGCCTATTAGCATTGTCTTGCTCAATGGGTAAGAGAATGGAATCACCAACCAAAAAATGTGCTGGAGTCAGAGGTCTTTCATCATTTGGATCATTGGACTGTGAAGTTATTGGTCTTGAGTTGAGACAAGCTTCAATCTGGGAAAGAAGAGTAGCAACTTCTTCAAAGGCCCATAACTCTATGCAAGTGGTATTTTACTGACTTCACACAAGCTTCCCACAGTCCATCCATATGTGGAGCATTTGGTGGTATGAAATGCCACTCAATATTATCAGGTAGGCATATTTGAGCAATTTTTTTCTTTATTTTTGATTACCCATTCATGAAGTTCTGTTAAGCTTCTAGCTGCTCCGACGAAGTTTTTTCCGTTATCACAGTAAATTTGTTTGCACATTCCTCTTCTTGATATGAACCGCTTGAGTGCTGCAGTGAATGCGTTGGAAGTAAGGCCACTCACAAGTTCAAGATGCACTGCTTGGACCTTAACCTTCAATTCCAGAAATTACTTTTTTCTCTCCAACAAAACCTATAACAACGTTTTTTGGCTTAAAAAATAAATGATTTGTTTCTAAAAATTGTAAACGTTGATACTCAGTATTTAATTTAGAAAATGGATTTTCTAATACATTAAAAATTATTTAATTTTATTTAACTTCAAATTTGTCTAAATGTGGCATTACTTCAGCTTTTTAAAATAGATAAAATACCAGATTAAAACAATTCGGTGGCGCCAACAACTATTTCTTGCATTAATGATTCAGTTACATTAGATTTAGTAAGCAAATTTGTGATAAATTGTATTGCACAATCTCTTACAATTTCTCCAATAGGTATGGTATATAATATGTAGTAATATAATATAACATGTCTATTATATGTATAATATAAGTAATTTATAAAATGATAGATACTTAAATAATATAATGAAATAAACATGTAATAGAAAAACATGTATAGATTTTGTTTATTTTATTTTTTTCATTTTTACCAGTACTTTTATTATATTAAATTAATAGAAATAATATATAGTAATATTGTACAAAAACGATTTTGAATGAAAAAACATAATGTTACATACCTAATAATAATTAGTTATTAAGGAATATATTATAGTTAAAATAGTTATATTACCTAGTTACATAATTAGTTATATAATATAGTGATACAATTTTATTATGCAGTTGTTTCACAATATTATTATTATTTTTCATAGTATAACTATTGATCGATAGTTTCATTACGTAAATAATTGAAATAATTTACGAAGTTCTCTCTAACAGAAGTAGATGCAATACGTCTTGATCTCTCTCTTCTTCGTTGTGTATTAAAAAACACATTAGTAGGTGAAATAGCGTCTTCTTCTTCTGGTTCGTTTTCAATTGTAAAGGTACTTCGGAGATAATTGTGCAAACAACAAGCTGCCTTGACAACATGTTCTGCAGTATCTACTTTTAATTCAATAGGTCTAAAAAAGACTCGCCACTTTTGTGCCAAAATACCAAAGGCATTTTCGACAACACGTCGTGCTCTGCTTAGTCGCTTATTGAATACTTTTTTAGCATCATCTTGTGCAACTACAGCTCTCGGAAAAGGGCGCATCAAAAAAGTTTCTAGTTTAAAACCTTGGTCACCTAAGAACACACGTGGGACTGTGGTGGTTGTTCCAGGTAAAGGTTTAGGTGGTAAAATTGTTTTACCTTGTATGAACTCGCGATAAAAGGATGAATTCTCAAAAATACTGCTGTTACTATGACGGCCATAACTTGAAATATGAACTTATAGTCTATTATAGCAATTAAATAGGTAGGTCATAGACATTTTAATAAATGTTGTAGGTATTGCAATTTGTAAATATTTTTTAGTGTTCCTGTTCACCCCAATTATGACACAGATTAGAAGTATTGAACTTTGAAGCATATTTTCTACTCGAAAAATATTACTAATTCCATCGTGATTGAACAAAATATTATTAATATATGTCTATTAACTTTTAATAATCGTAACAATTGCTAACCTCAACTCGGTGTATGACTTTCTGAAAAGTTTTTCGTGTACTTCAATTTCACAAAAAAAAAAAATGATTATGATAATAGCTTAACAGTGATAACAAGATGGTACTACACCAAATGCGATATAGTCAATATCACCTAATTGTTGTTTGAAAAAAAGTGCCGGTGTTAACATAAATATTTGTTAACTTTTTCATCAGCAAAGAGTGTAACTTGAATTAATCATACAAAAATAAATAGTTATAATTATATGATATATAGCTACAAAATTGCTATGCAATAGCTTTACCGCTGCAGTTCCCGAGTGCCTCAGACTTTTATTTGTGTTTTAGTATACTCGGCGCGGAATAAGAACATGACCAGGCGGCGGACCGATTAGCGTCCGTTACGCGCAGCCGATTTCTCATTGGTTCCTCAAACATCTGTTCACAGTTATACAGCACTGTTCAAAATGTGAATCGCATACACTGTGTTGTTTTATAAACACGTGTACGTCTCTGTTGACACATGAGGCGCTCCATATACAAAGCCGGTAATTGCCACTTAGGTGGGCGGTGCGGTGGAGGAAGTTGTTTTGAATGCGTGACTGGTCATGTTCTTATTCCGCGACGAGTATAGGTACCTTTATTTTCAAAATGCCACGTACGTATCAGAGAACGGTCAGACAAAAACCATTTGCGAAGTATACTGATAAGCAAATAAATTCGGCACTAAAGTGCAACATATTTGGTATGTCGTATCATGACTGTTCTGAAAAATATGGAATACCTGTGACAGTTTGCACTGGCATAAAAAATTTAAAGAACTAAACCTTGGTAAAAATGTGAAACCACAAGGCTGCCAAACTATTAATTGTTGAAAGTCTAATAACATGTTGATCATGGGGATATCCTCTAACCACATTTGATTTAAGAACAATTGTAAAATCTTATCTAGACAGCAAAAGTACTTGCATAAAACAATTTAAAGATAACATACCTGGTGTTGAATTTTCAATGTGTTTCTTAAGACGTCATAGAGATACGCTTTCGCGAAGACTGTCGAAGTGTTAAAAAAATCACGTACACAAGTATCTAGAGAAGGAATAAATGAATATTTTAATAATCTAGAACAGTCATTAAATAATATTCCACCATGTAGCACATTAAACTATTACGAAACAAACTTGAGTAATTACCAAGGAAGGATTAAAGACATTAAAGTTATTTCTAAACGTGGTTGCAAGTATCTCAAAGGGGTCATGAACCACAATAAGTCATGTATGTACATCTGTAATGTTTGCTTGTACAAGCGACGGAGAACTTCTACACACGTTCGCAGTTTACAAAGCTTTACACAATATGTATATGTGGTCCCAATAATTCAAGATATAATAGAAGCAAGTCTAGGTGGTTTGACTCTAATTGTTTTGAAGATTGGCTTCTTAAAATAGTGAATCCATATTTTAAAAATAAACCAGGCAAACAAATATCTATCGATAGGAGATAATTTGTCATCACACTTGACTATAACAGGAATAAAAGCATGTTCAAAGCATACATTGAGTTTGTATTTTTACCGCCAAACTCTACACACCTAACTCAACCACTAAATGTGTCATTTTTTGTTCTATTAAAAATTTCAAGGCGCAAAATTTAACAACTTGGAAACTTGGAGCCGGAATAAATGAATCGGCCATCCTCAAGTCGCAATTTGTTGATGGATGACATAAAAAAAATCAAATTAATAATATCCAATCAGGATTAAAAAATGTATTATAATTCTTATAAATATTAAATAGAGAAAATGTTTTGAATTGCTTCCACTAGAAACAATGGAAAATGATAGTAAAGACAATACAATTTTGAGTATATCATTAATTTCAATTTTAAAAGAAATTCGTTGAGCCGGCTTCCCATGACTGGTGTACTTGCCAAATATTCGTCACATCCGTATATTTGAGGATTTTGGTTTATGGTGTAACTCTAAAAATATTAACCGTAAATACATGACATTTTCACTGAATGTTTATATTATAATTTTAATACACATTATTTTCAAACTATTATTACTTATTTTTAAGCTATTTATATGCATTAGAAAATGTCCAAATTATTTTGATTTAGAAATTTATAAAAAAAATGTATGTATATTTAAGATTTGAAAATAATATACTTAGTAATATTATAGACTTACAGATTGTCTTTGCTCAGAACCGTTTTTCGTATTACCCCTTAGGCACAATTTCAGTTTTTGAGTTGGAAGTGATTGACGTATTTAAATGAAACAGACTCGTGAGGGGTTCTGCAACTCACTACCCCGGCCCCAGTTCAACTTATTATTTTATGTTATATTATATAACCATATTTTATTATTCTTCTTTCAAAACCATTTTCTTACACTATAATGCATTCTTTATTTGAGTAAAATAAAATATATTTTTACTACAACAAAATACAACATTTAAGTACCTAAGTACTTAAGTACAGGGTGTAACAGGAAGACCTGACAAATTAAATAATTTGGTTCTAATCAGTATTATGTAATACTAAAAATAATAAAAAATTTAAATCTTATTTAATTTTTTTTTTTTTAATTTAAAATAGCCAATTTGTTAATCTGGTTTTTAGAAAACTTTTGATCGTAAAAATATTGATCTAAGTCAAATTGTATAAAAAAAATTGATTTTAACAAGTTCCTATTTAAAATCTTTATCTATCAACTTTATTTAACAAAAATAATGAAATTTAAAAAAATTTTAAAAATGAATCTAAAAACCAGATTGAACACGTTTACCGCCGTGTGCCCGCCGGCGGTCATTTGGGAAGTTTATTTATTTATGGACGCCACGGCGTACTTCATCGGGATTCCTAAAATATTATCATCGATATTTATAGTACTATTTGACGGAAAAATATAAAATTGATATAGATGTAATTGTCTCGGTCTCATGAATATTATTTTCGCATTGATAATGTATTGTGTCGGCGGGCACGTGGCGTAGTGATAATGTCATTATTACTTATACGGTATTTATAAATCAGAGTTTGAACATAAAAACATATCGTAATAATATTAGCCGTTTAATATTATATTGATGACAATGAATATACACTGTATGGATATCAATTATATATTAATTTAATGATATCAACATTTTGATTATATAATAAAAATGTATATATATATATATATATTATACTTATCACAATAGAATTTGAGTTTTAATATAATATGGATTTCATTGATGATAATGAATATACACTAAGTCCATTTCCCCAGTTATTCCATATGTTTGAAAAGGTAAAGAATTCGTTTTCCTAAAAATTACCGATGGAGGTTGGGGAAATACCCCAAATTTTTTTGAATTTTGAATTTCCGTTTATACCATTCGATTGCACTTTGTCTGTAAAGGTTTTTTTCGTTTTCCTAAAAAACAAAAATTACAGATGAGGGGCTGGAGAAATGTCCCAAATTTTTGAATTTTTAAATTCCACTTATACCAATTGACATCATGGCCTATACAGTGTGTAAACGGTAAACGAGAACACTCAATATCTTTGCGTAGAGACCTGCTAATTGAATTCCGTTTTTTTGGCAGTTGTTATGACATAAAAATACACATTTTTATGGTCTTTGAATTTTTTTTACTTAACTAGTCACGCGCATGCGCATGTCAACTTTTTTTTTTTAAATGGCAACCCCCTGCTTTAACCACTAATTATTTTTTGCCTATTTTTTTAATGAATTTTGGTAGTTGAATCAACTTTCTAAGTCCAAAATTGACCAAGTTACAGCCAATCAAAAAAAAAAAAAAATTAGAAAAAAAAATGCGCTCGATTTTCAGATTTTTGATTGTAACTCTGAAAATAATTATTTTACAATTGTTAAACATTGACATTTTTGTAACTATTTATTACGGTGATATTCATACGTTATTTTAACTTCAATTACTGAGTAATTTTCTCTTTAATTTGTGTAATAAATCATATAACTTATTATAGCAGAAAAAACATAAATTAGTATGTTGTTTATTTCTTTACATTTAATGGATCTATTAGAACGTTAAGTTATAAATGTATTTATAAATTTTTCAAATTAATTAGGTAATTACCTCTGCTAATCTAATACTTATCGTATTTTTCGGTCATTAATAAGATTAAACATTAAGTTTACCTTAAAGTAAACTTTTATCTGTATGACAATTTGATATAAAATTAAATACGATGAGATAAATGAAATAACTGAACATTTCGATATTTTTCATCGTTCAAACCGTGCGTTACTCCGTGACAAATATGCCTCATTCAGATAAAGTTGATATGTTGTTTATTTATTGGAAGTGTCAAAAAAATTCACGTCTTGCGGCACAAACATATGCACAACGTTACCCAGGTATAATTGTCTTTATTTTTCTTTAGATAATCTTCTAAGTTAGTTTCGTTATTTTTATTTACTTCAGATAGAGAACATCCTGTCCATAGTGTTTTTTATAACTTAGAAAGGAATCTAAGAACCTATGGATCATTTTCTAAAAGGGTAAATAATTTACAACAAAGACGAGGTGATGCTTTAGGTGAAGAGGTCGAGGGAAACCTATTAGCCTATGTTCGAGCAAATCCCAGAAGTTCAACACGGCACGTTGGTAGAGAGCTTGGAATATCTCATACCACAGTTTGTAAGATATTAAAAAAATATAAAATGCATCCATATCGACCAGATTTAGTTCAGCATTTGCGTCAGGGTGATGCACCTCGTAGACTAGCTTTTGTTGCGTGGTTGATGACCAGTTTAGACGAAAATCCATTAATTTTAAACTCAATATTATGGACAGATGAATCCAAGTTTACTAATAATGGTGTAATTAATAAGCAGAATAACCGTTACTGGGACGATCAAAATCCACATTGGACATTTGAAACCAACAATCAAACTGTTTGGGGAACAAACGTTTGGTGTGGTTTAATTGGTGGTAAATTGCTTGGTCCATTTTTTTATGATGGAACACTCAATGGTAGACGATATTATAATTTTTTACTAAATGAATTACCAATGATGCTTGATGATATTCCTTTAGCTCTAAGAGGTAATATTATTTTTCAACACGACGGTGCTCCAGCTCACAATGCTCACATAGTTCGCGACTATTTAAATGCACAATTTCAAAATCGATGGCTAGGAACTTACGGACCCATTGAGTGGCCACCACGATCACCTGACCTTACGCCACTAGATTTTTTTTTATGGGGACACTTGAAAACAATAGTGTATGCCGATCCTCCTATAAATCTTCAACATTTAAAAGATAAGATAACAGCAGCATGCAATCAACTGACTGATGAACAAATTACTGCTGCAACAAATAAAGAATTTATGCGGCGCGCTGAATCATGTTTTGTTCACGGCGGAGAACAGTTTGAACAATTTATTCGTTGAGTTTTTTTTTTATTTTTAGATTTTTATTAACTAAATAAATTGGTAACTTAAATAAGAATTGAATTTGTTATTAATTATTAATACGTTCTAATAGATCCATTAAATGTATAGAAATAAACAACATACTAATTTACGTTTTTTCTGCTATAATAAGTTATATGATTTATTACACAAATTAAAGAGAAAATTACTCAGTAATTGAGGTTAAAATAACGTATGAATATCACCGTAATAAATAGTTACAAAAATGTCAATGTTTAACAATCGTAAAATAATTATTTTCAGAGTTACAATCAAAAATCTGAAAATCGAGCGCATTTTTTTTTTCTAATTTTTTTTTTTTTTTTTGATTGGGCTGTAACTTGGTCAATTTTGGGACTTAGAAAGTTGATTCAACTACCCAAAATT
>NC_042493.1:38801551-38805963 GCF_005508785.2 Acyrthosiphon pisum | reverse complement strand
GCGCTTTTGAAAACCACTGGGAAAATTTAAATTTTGACCTCCTCATGCACCAACGATATTCACTTTCTGATGGAACAAGATATTGAAGTTGAAAATCGGTAGCATTATTTGGACTACTTTATCGTGTACGCAGACACAAAAAAAAATAAAAAAATAAATAAAAAATAAATAAAAAAATAAATAAAAAAATAAAAAAATAAAAAAACACACATCATTGTAAAATCAATACATTCATCGTTCCACTCAGAATCTAAAATTTGTTTAAAAAATATTTTGACCAAAGATATTATTTCAAAGATATTTTGACCGGTCACCATAAATACAACCAGTACCGCGATCAATTCCACATCTCCGAACAAATCTGTCAAGCACTTGGACCAAACCCACAGGACACTAACAACTTAATTTTATTCCTTAAAAAATCAGAATTGTATAACTTAATTTAAAAAAAAAAAAAAAAAATTATGAAATATAATATTGTAAATACTCCTTAACTTAACTCCTTGTACTAATGACCTAGATGTCGATGTATTTAAGATCAATAAAAAAAAAAAGTAATTATTTCTATTGAAAAAAAAACAATTAGGTACCTATAATAATATAAAAAATCGGTACTCCCAGGTTATTTTGACTACCTTATTTTTTGATTAAAAAATTAAGTTACCTATTTACATTTCTTATGTATTAATAATAAAATATATATAATTATCACAAAAATATATTTTATTTATAGTATTTATACTCTTATATACTATAGACTAACGACAGTAGGTATAATATAATAGTTTGGTGTTATTACTTTATTAGTATGTTCAATGAAATATCAAATATTAGGTAGCCTTGAAAATATTTTGGTAGCTGACATAACCTGGAAGTACCAAAACATCTATGATTTTATTAGTTATTACTGTCATTCATTGTGCATTAAACACTATATGAATAACAATAATAATTAATGTTGTACAAAATATTTAAATACTTAGAATATAAGAATAATGTTTTACCTAGAAGATTAAGAGTAGGAATAGAACCACGAATAAGTTTTTTAAAACCTGGGCTACTACAGCTGGCGTCGAAGTGCTTCTCACAAATTATGTAAGAATTGAATATCTGCAATGCC
The DNA here is from genome assembly GCF_005508785.2 of Acyrthosiphon pisum. Taxonomy (NCBI): domain Eukaryota; kingdom Metazoa; phylum Arthropoda; class Insecta; order Hemiptera; family Aphididae; genus Acyrthosiphon; species Acyrthosiphon pisum. The sequence goes on along the minus strand of NC_042493.1, from coordinate 38,804,843 downwards.
GATTTGTTTAATAAATTATTGTTTCCTGATTTTTGGACCCATACACCACAAGTCTCCTCGTCCTTAGGAAAACGATGTCGTATGATATGTTTATCGGTGTATTTTGTATCACATCCAATGACGAAACAATTGTTGGAAGGCATATCTATTTATTATTATTTTGAAAAAAACTACTAATAAATAACGATCACAGAGCAATGTAAAAAAGACAAATAACGAAACAATATGATTGAATGGATGAGAGAAAAAATAGTCAAAAAAATTGCGTGTTGTAAATCGGTGTTATTCGCTTGATAAAACCGACAAACACAAATGCGCACATTTAAAAAACAAAAAATTATTAGATGAGAAAGTGTCGCCATATAAAGGGAATATTAGATGTTTAGTTATGTTGGTATGCCGTGGGTCTCGAACTTAGTATCAGACCTACCGCATAGAGTTACACCTACCTGTTCTTGATATTGTTAAAAATCACAGTAATTTATTAAGATCTAAATTAACCTATTAAAATGTTTGATTAGATGTTAAAATATAGATACAAAAAAATAAAGAATGTTTAATTTATTACAATATCGTACACATTAGTATTACACTAAGTGTTATTGTACCTAATGTTAATACTAACATAGTAACATAGTAATATAGGTAATTATAAATAATTTGGTACTTTCCTGTTATACGAGACTACCCTATTTTGTTCAATGTCACAATCCTGTTATCTAAGACTACCAAAATTATAAACCAAAAATAATTACTATATATTTAATTGTTTTGTTTATTTCATTTTGACCATCCCCACAATACATATTATTAAAAAATATTTCAAAAAAGGCAAGAAAATTAAGGTAGTCTCGTAAAACTGGAAAGTACCATTTTGATAGTCTTAGATAAAAGGATTGTGATGTTTCACAAAGTAAGCGCGGTAGTCGCGATAACGGAGGTAGTCTTGGGTGGTAGTCGCGATAACAGCCGTAGTCTCGTTTAACAGGAAAGTACCAATAATTTATACATTACACTTTTTAGTCTATAATTCAGGTCTTCAGATAATAATAATATATAATGTACTAAAAATATTGAGAATCTTAAGTTGTTTTCTGATAAAATTGAAAATGTGTAGAGGATGCATTTCTTATTGAATAAAACGTTGGTATATTTGAGTTTTTATATTTTGTGATGACGAGAAATATAGATTTCCCGGGCCGAAATGTTGCCCCAGTACGCCTCTGCCAGTACCCACATTCATTGTATAATAATCTTGCATAAAAAAATTTAAATATAATGTATAATTAATAGAGACACAATAGATATTAACAAAATGTTTAGTTTAGAAATATAGAATAATAATCTATCAATTTTTAAAATATTTTTATGTAAAAATTTTTATGTTAAAACTAGAAAACATTTACAATACCTATAAAATAATATAATATACAATATAATGCTACTATACTTAATAATATGTTCTTATAATGAAATAAATGACTTTAAAAGGAAGGTTAGAAGGAACGAACAATTAATTTTTTTTCCATTTGGTTTAGATGATCTCGAGTTCCATTTTAAATTGTTAATTTTTCCAAATTCAGCAACCCAATTATTACAATCAACTATATTTGTTATACTTGATCTACATTTTATAAAGTTTTCACTTTTTTCTATAATAACATTAGAGTAATTCGTTGGTAAAATCATGTTAACTTGCCACCTTGGTTTAACTTGACTATACTCAAATCTAAAACTTATAACTCTACTGAAAACTCTACTATAATTTTCAATATTCAATTTATTCTATGATAATATTTAAATATTACAAACAAATAATATTAAAATGAATATTGAAATTTAAAGCAGGCTATTTGAAATGAGCCAATCAGAAACGATCGGTCGTGTAGCAATGTATGGTATGTTAATATGCCGCCAGACGGACGTACCGACTTTTGATGTGTCGTATCTAGTGGGCGGATTCGTATTTGAATATGTTGAATTCAAAAAGAGTACTTCGACGTACGTCATCGCAACGTATGCCGACATATTTAGTGTGGGAAGACCTTAAGACGGAGACAACAAATATCACTGTAACTCATGTCTCTTTAAGAACGATGGTGCAAAAAAATGTTCAGAAATCATTGTTTTGGAAGTTGTATTCTTCCGAAATTGACAATTTTCTATTTACCACTGCGCAATGGCACAGCGACGCCTTCAACGAATTTTAATTTTTTTTAAGATGCTACGAATTTTAACAAGTTAAGAACTGCACATAATAGGTGGTTCCCGGGTAAGTCCTGGTAGGTCCAACCCGGAAAAGTGTTCAAACTTTTAGATTTACGATGAGAATTGTTGCTAATAAATTGTTGCTATTGGTTATAGGAGAAATAATTAGTAAAATTAGTATTTATTTATTATTGGTTGCAATTGGTTAATTGGAAAGATCAGGTACAAGCTTGCATCAAATCGAATTTTCGAACATTGCCTACCAAGGTGGCTGAGTTGCACTTACTGCAGCGAGTTACACCCAGAAGGATAATTTAAGTGCTGCCATTTTTAACGGGCAACAAAGTGCATGTGATCAGTTAGAAATATAATATAATATAATAGGTACCTATTCCCTAAGTATCTTATAATTTTTTTATTTTTAATTAGATGCTCAACAATATTTTTAAAATACAAAATGTGTAGGTATGTATTTTAAATAGGTACAATATATAAATACAGAACAATAGGTATTAAAAATTAAAAAAGGCGGGTAAGTCGTGGATGTCGCTCTGCTGTACAGTAGGTTACAAGTGGGTTACTGTAATGGATGGAATTAAATTTGAATCCAATGATATTATATCATTGTATACGAAAAACGATTCTGAACGGAGATGATTTGTCAGTCTAGGATATATTATTTTTAAAGAAAAACTTATGGAGAACCTTGTACCAAATTTTAAAAACTTAGTTATAAAAGAAAAAATTTTTACGATTTTTCAACCACTAAATTACTTGCAAATTTTCGCAATTTTGACATATTTCGTATAAATTTGAACTTTAAATGCTTATAAATAAAAATTGTGACAATGTATTCCTTTTATTTTGCAACTGCTATTGTAAAAATATGTTAGGAGCCTTGTATTAAATTTTGAAATCTTAGATATAAAAGGAAAATTTTTTATGAATTTCTAGCATAAAATAATTTACGAATTTTCGTGATTTTTACATAATATGTTGTCAAAATTTGAACTTTAAATGCTTATAAATAAAAATTGTGACAATGTATTCCTTTTATTTTGCAACTGCTATTGTAAAAATATGT
>NC_042493.1:38795958-38800064 GCF_005508785.2 Acyrthosiphon pisum | reverse complement strand
TTTTGTCAAAAATTGGTTTTGCGTAAAAATTCGCGTTTTTCCGTTATTTTTTTAAGGTTTTTCCTGCCGCTTTTGAAAAGTATTGGGAAATTTTCACTTTTGACCCCCCAAAGTACCAACTAGATTCACTTTCCTTTCAGAAAAGGTACAACTTTTGAAAATCGAAGCATTTTTACTGCTCCAAAAGTTGTCGTCAGACACAAAAAAAAAAAAAAAAAAAAAAAAAACACACATCATTGTAAAATCAATACATTCATCACTTCGTTCAGAATCTAAAATTAAAAAAAATCATGAACACATAAGCAAAAGCAATAATTTTTGTCACCACAAAAATTCGCCACTTGTGGCATTTGATTTTCAACTTCAGTATCTTATTCGATGGGAAAGTGAATATTGTTGGTGCATTAGGGAGGTCAAAATTCCCAGTAATTTTCAAATGCTCCGTGAAAAATAAAATAAAAATTAAGAAAAAACAAAAATGTTTACGCAAAATCGATTTTGGTTTTTGGTGTAACTTTTAAACAAATGACCGTATATACATGAAATTTTCACTGGTTATTTATGTTTGGATTTTCTGTACATGATAAAATTAATTAGTTTTGAATTGTTTAGGAACATTTTCAGTTTCCAATTTTATTAATATTTTTTTCTGTGAATCTAAATAAAACTTTATTTGTTGAGTAAAAAAGCTTGAAACTTTAATACAAGGCTTCTGCTATATTGTTACAATGACATTTGAAAAACATTAAAAATCGTGTCACAGTTTTTTTTTTTTTTAAATATTTAAAGTGGCAAATTTAGCAAATTATTTTAAGTTGAGAATTCATAAAAATTTTTCTTTTTAAATCTAAGATTTGAAAATGTAATACAAGATTATTCATAACCTTATCTACTTTTATCAAAAAAATATTTATACAAGCAACTCAAATTACATTTTTATGACCGTTTGAAGTTCATATTTTTATTATATTGGATATTCACTCGATTTCTCATGTAGCGGTTTTGTTATTTATTGTTAGTCAAAAACGGATAATTGTACATGAAAATTTTACTGAATGTTTATATTTTTATTTTCTATACACAATTTTGAAAATTCTTGACTCTTTATGTAAAGGACCCATAACACTACCCTGGGGTACTCCACAATTAATTTTCATCTCCTCACTCAAGATGTCATTAATTTTAACTATTTGTTTTCTGTTTTTTAGATAGCTCCTAAACCAGTTTAAACTAATATTTTTTAAACCAAAATTCGGTAATATTTTGATTATTCATGACGATTTATCGTAGCAAATGCTTTCGCTAGATCAAGAAAAATCGCCGTAACCTTTTTACTATTATCAAGAGCGTTGTATATGAATTTACTCGCACTGTACAAGGCATTTTCTGTACCCAGTCCTGGTCTAAAACCATATTGGTTTTTAGACAACAGTTTATTATTTTTTCTAAAATTTTAGCAAAATTGTTTATCATGGAAATAGGCCTATAGTTATTTACACTAGAAGTATCTCCAGTTTTTAAAAAGTGGTTTAATAACAGCTAGTTTTAAATTATCAGGAAATGTACCTTTTTTCAAACTGAGATTATATATATATGCTAGTGGTCTAATTATATTTCCAGATATAGACTTTAAAATTTTCACTGAAACTCCGTCATATCCTGCAGCAGTATCATCTTTAAGATTTGATGCACATTAGATATAGCACATACCTAGGTAATATACTGAAGAGTCTGAATATAGGGACGTTCCGATACTCCCGACACTAGTGATGTATCGATACTTTGGTTGGTATTTTGTTGATTTATACCACTATCAGCTACGTTGACAACCAGATCAAACAGTAACACCACATTGAAAATAAAAAAATAAAAATAATGTAACGTAACGCTTTATGTAAGTAACGCAACGTTTTTCGATTCTATGTTCCAAAGCAAAGACATAAAATCTCAAAACTATTTTTCCAGATCCAGACTAACCTATATTATATTATAATTATTTTCTCTGACATTCATCACTATTGCTTTATCGAATTACACATGTCTCTAACCCTTTCAGTCCCCTTGTTGTACAATGCACATGTATTTAATATATTAATTATAAATTATTTGTTATAGATAACAATGTGAAACTTGAACTATAATTCTCAGCATATTCTTAAGTATATATTGAATTACTTTTTATAACAATAACATGTATTACAATAGCATTTGCAAACCATGGATTAAACAAATTATTCGATTATTTATGTCCACTTATAATACACCGATGTAATCAATTTAGGATTTTATTTTAATTTAAATGCGTGATTTGGTAGCACTGGAAAAAATATTAATCGATTATTATGTGTATAGAATACACAGATATATAAATAACTAGATAGCGGAAGACCATTTACTTGATGCTATTAAATATGTGTCGCCGGCAGCCATTTGTCAAGACGGCAATGTTTACATTATGCAGAATCGATAACAAATGAGTAATCAAATTGAAAATTTTGTTTGTATTTTTTTGATTTAAAATGAAGAATTAATAAATCAAATGTCGCTATTAAATAATCTGAGTACCTACTAATATGAAAGAAGCAAAAAACAATATTATTTATTATATTTTAGGCTATATTATAAAACAAATAATAAAAACACTTGAATATGAATCGTGTAAACAATGTCTTTTTAAAGATGTTACAGATCACGACTATTGTAATGTACATTCATATACACGATTCCTCATCAGACAATTCACCTTCACCTTTACCAACTAGGGGTAAATACAATTCAAGAGAAGTTAAACCTTTCTATGAAACAAAAACAGACCAGATATGGCATTACCCAGAATCCGACGGTAAAAACGAAGCAACTAGATGTAAAAATCCTAACTATAAAGGTAAAACACATGTTTATTGCTTGAAATGTAAAGTACATTTATGTTTTGTAGTAAAAAAAAAACTGTTTCACTGAGTTCATAATAAGAAATAAATTAAATACTGTTTTTTTCATATAAAAATATGAATATTATAATTAAAAAATTGTTTCAGTATAGATAAATACTATTGTTATATATGTTTTTCATAAGAAATTATAATATTAGGTTATTCACTAGTTTGATATACTTATATTTTTCAGTTACATTTGATTTTTAAGATTTGTTTTTATGATTAGTTTGGTTTTACTATATTATTAAGGTTTTTATTACATGCATTATGCATATTATACCTATATTATTTCATATCAAAGTTTGTTTCAAGTATTTATTTTTATTTTATAATATTTTTACATAATATTATTAAAAAAAAAAAAGGTTTTTATTATAAATTTATAAATGATGTATTGTTATGTTTTTTGTTGTAATGAAAAAAATGTTATCATATTTTGGTATTTTATATATTTATATTGTTCAATTACATTTATTTCTAAACATAATAATTTTGTTCTTATTTAATATTTTTCCACCTAGTCATAATGTCCATTACAATGGACAATCCCCCCATTTTGGCGAAAATGGGTAAATGTGCCCCTTACTTTTTTCAATGGATTTATGAAGTCCTATAAATAAGGTTTCTTGATTAAAGTATTTTTTTTATTGACCATTTCATAATTCGGGACTGAAAGGGCTAACACCTTGGTCAAAAATAGAATGATTTCGGTGAAATTAAGATATTTTTCTTCTTGTGGTGGTAATATACAAGCGATTTCAGCATTATTTTACAAATTTTATAGAATAATACATGATAAGTATCAATAATAAGCATGTACTTAGTATGAAATAAATGTTAGGCGATGTGTATAAGATATGTACTAAATGTAGGTACCTACCTTATTGAAATATATATACAGGGCCGGATCTAGAGGGGGGGGAGTCGGGAATTTATCCCCAGGCGTATAATTTTCGTGGTCGTATTTTTAAGGTTTTAAATTTGTAAATTGAAAATGGACTTTAAAACAAAAGTCAAAACTATGTACAAAATAATATTTTACAGGAAATGTGTAATATTGGCATGCGAATAAAATATATAATAAAATTATTTAGGTTTATAGTACTTATTACTTTATCGATATAGTAATAACTAATAACATTGATTTAAAATTAAAAAGGACATTAATATGAA
>NC_042493.1:38792932-38793892 GCF_005508785.2 Acyrthosiphon pisum | reverse complement strand
TAAAACTAATTGATATTTATAGATAAAAAACTAAAAAAATTAAAACTTACAATGTCCATAAACAGCTCAAAAAGAGTCAAATTATTTTCAAAATTTTATCGTATATAAAAAAAAACTGTGACTAAGGATTTTTATTTTTCAAATGTCATTGTAACAATATAGTAGGAGCCTTGTATTAAATTTTCAAGTAATTTTACTCAACAAATAGTTTTATTGACAAATAGTTTTTTTTATAGTTTTATTCATAGAAAAAAAAACTAATAAAATTGGAAACTGAAAATGTCCTTAAACAGTTCAAAACAAATCAAAATATTTTTAAAATTTTATTATGTATAGAAAATGGAAATATAAATAAACAGTGAAAATTGTATGTATCTACGGTCATTTGATTTAAAGTTACACCAAAAACCAAAATCGATTTTCTCGAAAACAGCTTTTGCGTAAAAATTTCCGTTTTTCCTTAATTTTTCTTTTGTTTTTCACGGCGCTTTTGAAAACTATTGGAAATTTCAAATTTTGACCTCCCGAATGCACCAACTAGATTCACTTTCCCATCAAACAAGATACTGTTGAAGAAAATCGAAGCAGTTTTACTGCCCCAAATCGTGATAACAGACACAAAAATAAAAAAAAACACATATCATTGTAAAATCAATACATTCATCGTTCCACTCAGAATCTAAAATGAATTCATGTTACAAATAAAATCGTCGGAAAATTAATTAAATATGTACCTATAATATGACTATATAAATATGGAATTTTATAATTTCAATAGCCATTTAAAATAATTTAAAATATAGGTAATAACTAATAAAGTATGTTTATAATAGAGTAGATATAACTAATGAGTATATTATACCATAATATATAATAATATATAATATAAATTGTATTATATAATATGTACTTAATGATATAGGGATATAGTATGATATATTATGATATACTTAGAATGAA
>NC_042493.1:38789282-38792882 GCF_005508785.2 Acyrthosiphon pisum | reverse complement strand
TTGGCGCCCAGGTGGGCTTCCATGTAATTCCCCACAAGTCCACGCAGACATCACTGAGCTGGGACTCAGGATTGATAGGAGCAAGTTGGCTCCGTGGCAAAGAATTGACGCACTTAAAACCTTTTTCTTCCCCTCTGCGGTCCACCTCCAACGCATGGGAACGTTCGCCAAAACAGATTGGAAGACCATCGATGACATATTGCGACCCGAAATTAAAGCCACCCTCAACCTCCCACAGGAGGCTTCAAACGAATACATTTACGGTTATACTCTGCGCGGCTGCTACGGGATCACGAGGCTGGCTGAGGATTCTGATATTGCGGCCATCGACAGTGCCTTCAAACTCCTCACCTCACCTGACGGACGAGTCACGAGGGAAGCGGTCGACCACGTGAGGAGCGTCACCTGCCGGAGGATTGGCCAAACTCCCTCCAACAATGAGGTTGGTATCTATTTATCCGGAGATAATGAGGGGCCCTTCCGCGAGAACCAAGGCAGTTGGGTTGCCAGCGTTTGGTGCCGCGCCCGTAACGCCTCTGGGAGACTGGCTGCATCCTGGGTTCCTGGATGGCCCCCCTCTATCTTCCACGCGGGAACTACTATGCGTGCGAAGCAGAGGAGGGAAATAATGAAAACTATTCGCGATCATTATCGCATTGCAAGAGGCCAGGTGCTTATTGACAAACCGGACCAAGGTAGGGCCATGGAGTGTGTGGCTGTGCACGCTGCGTCCAGCAACTTCCTCAAGATGGGCGACTTCTGCCGGTTCGCCGACTGAAGGTTCGTCCACAGAGCGAGGCTCAACCCGGTGCCGCTGAACGGGTCCTCGTCCAGGAGGACTGGTGACCGCCGATGTCGACGATTTGGGAACGCACAGAAAGTCTCGCCCATGTCGTCAATCATTGTATGCGATACACCAGCCTCTACATGGCCAGGCATAACTCCCTCGTGGCCAGGTTAAAAAAGGCAGCCGCCGGGAAGTTTGAGGTCGTGTCCGAGAGCCAGGCGATTGGCACTCAACGCCTCAGGCCTGACCTCGTTCTCAGGAAGGGCACCACAACCTTGATTATCGACGCCACAGTACCCTTTGACAACAGAATCAAGGCGTTCGAAGAAGCTGCCACTGAGAAGAGGACCAAGTACGAGGAATTAAGAAAGAAGATTGCAAACGACCACCCTGGAGAATTCACAGTATTCCCATTCATTGTCGGCTCCTTGGGCTCCTAGGATCCGGCCAATGACGTACTAGTTAGACAGCTATGCAGCAGATCGTACGCGAAGCTATTGTGGAAACTGTGTGTCAGCGAGGTCCTCGGATACTCAAGGGACATCTTCTCTGAACACATCAGCGGGGTCCGAGCGAGGCATGGCTAAGCTGAAACCACACGTCCTCACGTCCAACTACGTCCATCGTCTCTACAGTCCACCGTTATATATCTTTTTATCATTTTATATATGAAATACCTCCGTTATATGTACCCCCCCCCCCCATGTTTCTTTCCGCCCCATTTTTGTATTCACCATAAACATTACATAATAAACTCTGTTCTTATTCGTATCAACTTCTTCGTACAGCTACCCCAGCCGGCAACCAGACAACGTCTACGTGGTAACACCGAACCGAGAGTTTCGAGAGGCGGTGACGCTATCAGACCGGCTGCTGCGAGAGATGTGCGGGGTACACCTGATACGGTCGCCGATGACACGGACGATCAGACACTACCACGTGAGTCCACCATGTCTGACGCTAGCACATCATACAGCGACGTCAACAGTAACATCAATTGTCTGTCCATACCACCGCATGAGACAAGAACAGCTGATACGGATATTTCGACGTGCAGCATCCACGAACAGCAGTCTGAGATGGATAACGAGATGTCAGCAATATCTGACGACTCTGCAGCCGAGGACGATGTTAATGGCGTCCTCGAAATAGACATCACGATGGATGAAGCGGACGTCTCGAGACCAGGGAACGAAGACCTGGACGCCGTCCTCGTCCCGGACGACACAACGCCAATCCACGCCTTCCTACACGACACCCGGGTGATCTTGAGGGCCCCCGTAAACGATCAGGTCTGGAGCGCGTTCTGCTCCCTGCTCGTCGAGATCACGTCGGAGGCAGCCGCAATAGTAAAGCTACCAAACAGAGAGGCCACGCAATCGTCTAACCTGAAGACCAACGACCTCGAGGACGCATAGGGGATACAGAAACTGTATAGACGGAACAGACGGGCAGGCGGTCCGATTAATACTGTCTGGAGTAAACAGAAAATGCGAGGTCCCAATAGACCGTACTGAAGAACACTTTAAAAAGTCCTAGGAAACATCGTCTTACGACCCATCACACGCGAGAACCTGTACAATTACCATCGTTCGATGCCAAAGAGGTTTGTAAACGCCTGGCCAAATTTGAGAACACGGCTCCGGGAGATGACGGCCTAACTTACGCCCATTGGAGAAGACTGGATCCCTCGTGCACCTTACTAACCACAGTTCTCAACACATGCCTAAATCACAAAAGGATACCCAACTCATGGAAGGCTGCAACTACCATACTCATCTACAAAAAGGGCGACCCGGAGAATCTGTCCAACTGGAGACCGATATCGCTGTGCCGTACCCTGTACAAACTGTACACAGGCTGTTTTGCCAACAGGGTAACGAAGTGGCTAATCTCTGAAGAGGTAATAAGCCCGTGCCAGAAGGGCTTTCTACCGGCCGATGGCGCTTTTGAACATGTGTACACGCTCCAACGGCGCCTATAAACCGCACGTACGCACAAAGGTGACTGCTGTGTCGCTTGGTTGGACGTATCCAACGCGTTCGGCGAAGTACCACATGAGGCCTTGCTTATGGCCGTAACGAACAGTGACGCAGGTGTTGGATTGCGACAGATAGTCGAAGACATGTACTCCGGGGCATCGTCAAAGGTAGTCACTTCGGGCGGCCTAACCGGTGACATCCAGATTAAGTCGGGAATCAGGCAGGGATGCCCACTTAGCGGGTTACTATAGTATTCAAAGAAAATTCGAATAACCAACGTATAATATTATAATGTATAGGTATGCTTTCATTCAATGAAATGTCAGATCTACATATTATTATCAATGTAAAAAGGGCATAAGTAGTTATGTGTATAAAAATGAAAGAAAATATAATATATAACATTATACAATTATTTTACGTATTTATTTTGCGTTTTTATTACAATTAATAAAAAATATCTGTGACAATTATTTAAAGTCACAAACACAATTAATTTTTATACAAATAGAATGAACAAAAATATTGATTAATACATTTGATACAAATATTGTTATTAGGTACTCAATTTCAAATAAAAAATAAAAATAAAAGTATTTTTTTATTTTGATAGTTTAAACTATGTCATGTAGATTTGGGTAAACACTTAATGTATTTCTATGACGCTGAAAGTTTTCCATTTCCAGGGAGTCTTCATCAAACTCTCGATAATTAGTATGGTTGCATTCATGAGATCGAAGTATTAAGTTATGGGTGATACTTGAAAAAAATCCTGCTAAGAGCTTTGTACTCCACCCAAAGGTTTGGTACAAGAAAGTAATATTAATACCC
>NC_042493.1:38776835-38789182 GCF_005508785.2 Acyrthosiphon pisum | reverse complement strand
GAGGGGGGAGCTACCAAGGTGGTATGAGTGTAGTATGGGGCTACGTTCCCTACAGAAAGTCATAGCGTGACATTTATTCAAGTTGAGGGGCAGGTTAAGGTGATGCGTCCAATCGAAGAAATCATCCAGTTCGGCTTGTAATAAAAAGCAGTCAGCGGGTGAGTCAATTTTACAAAAAAATTTTATGTCATCCGCAAATAGGAGAACCTTGGCAAAAGAGAAACACTTATTTATTGAATTTACAAATATGATAAAAAGAAGAGGACTCAGATGACCTCCCTGTGGAACACCCGAAATTACAGATAACTCTGAAACGGCTCCGTTTAGCTTAACAAATTGTTTACGAGATGTTAAGTAGGATGCGAACCAGGAGATGAGCGGCTGGCCGATACCAAGCGAGTTAAGTGTGGCAATGAGAAGTCCATGGTCTACTGAGTCAAACGCTTTCTTGAAGTCAGTAAAGATTGTGTCAACTTGTCTATTTGCCTCAAAACTGTTTAGTATGTAGGTAGTGAAAGAAATGCTGCTGGTGATGGTTGACTTGCCAGGACGAAAACCATGTTGAGAGTCAATAACTATGTGATTGAGGTTTCAATCACATAGTTTTAAAATGTAGAATGATATGTGATAGACTTCTTAATTATTATTTTGGATATTGAATAAGAGAATATAAAGATTTTAAAACAAAACATGGCTTTGCATTTTTTGGGATATGAGTTGAGATATGAGAGGAAAGACTTATATAGATAGTTGAGAGGCGGATGGAAAGACGGATTTTACGTAACACTCAAAGTCCTTATGAACTCCCAAGAAGAGAATTTATGAATGTATTTCGTCTAAATCCATGAATTATCTACGGACTTTACAAATACTCTTTGACCTATTCTTCAACGAGAGCGTAACTCTGAACTCCCTGTGGAAATTCAGGTAATTTTTTTATTAAAATAATAGAATTCTATACCTAGACTAAAATATTACAAAATTCTTGATTTAACAAAAACCAAACCTAGGTACGTACTTAGTTAATATTATTATTCTTACAGTTCATACCTATCAGATTTGGATAATTTAAAATTTAAAAAGGTACCTTCCTAGGTAACATCCATTTATAAAATAACTTACAAAGGTTTATCAAATTCATATTTATTTTGTTCGGTTTATAGGTATTAGGTGCAGTTTATTTTTATGCGAAAGGTAGCTATCAACGTGGTACTGGTGATAATTTTTATTTGAATATTAGTCAGCCATCAGTCAGTAGGTGTCTCCATGATGTGACTGATGTTATAAGCGATAGACTCTTAAGGCAATGGGTATCTTTTCCTATGATAAATATTCAAAGAAATAAAGCACGTGAAGAATTTCGAAATACACCACAGCCATTTGAAGGTGCCATTGGTGCTATTAATTCTACCTACATTAATATTCTTGCACCTAACGTTCACGAAGAAGCTTATGTAAACAATCATGGAAATCACTCGTTGAATGTTCAAGCAGTATGTATAGACATTTTTAATTGTTCATTAACGTTCGGATTTATTTAAGGTCATACTATCTGCCCATATATCACAGAAAAATAACAATATTGATGATAATAATTAGGGACGTAGCAATATGCTTAAATATCTAAACGTTATTTCTGACAATATCTTGTTGATAACTTGTAAGTATATGTGTAATATGTGTGAGTCGATCAATTTCTAAATTTAGCCCATGGATAGAATAATGTTTATGAGTGTTATGACCACAATTAAACAAGTATACTTTTGATAATGCGTATATGCATTTATTATGCTTCATAATAATTATTTAATATCACCTGTATTAAACTTAAACTGTATACTATATAAGTATAATCAGCACCTTGCTATCTATTTTGTTTGAAAATGTATTGAAAATTGAATAAAACCTATGTTTAAAAATATTCACTGTCTTACATTCAATAATGTGTTGTATAAATATACATATTTGTTTATTTTCAAAGAACACTTATGATAAAAAGTTATTCCTTAAGTTTTTTTTTTCATATACTTTTATTAGAATTAGAATTATTAGAAAAAATGTTTTATTTGAATTTATATATATAATTGTGAACAATAATAACAGTAGTACCCATTAAATCTAATTATGTAATACTATGTATTTTATTTTTAAATTCTAGTTGAAAATGTTGATTTCACACTGAAAAGTAATTCAAATAACATTCAAACTTCATTCAACTAAAAGAATAGCAATTGCAATAATTATATTGACGAAGGAACAATATGAGAATCGTCAGGTATTTAATTTTTTTTATGTATTTATATATATTATATAAAAATATGTATACAAAAAAACTTAGTAAATATGGACGAAACGAGTTAGCATTGAGTATTATAATTTATATTGTACAATATATACCTACATATTAGCTATATGAAGTGTATTCCTTGAGCATTTTTATTTTGAAAAATTTTGAAAAATAAAATGTATATTTAATAGAAACGAGTAATCATCATCATAACTGTTATACATTACTTGTGTTTTAGAAAAAATATATAAATATATAAAGAACGAAGTAACATATTAAATAAATACATAATTATTATCGTACTTTTACTTATATTTATTTTTTCAGAGATTTCAAAGCAAGTATTAAAACAGCTTGTAACATTAAACGCACGTGCAAAAGAAAATTATAAATACCTACACATTTTGATGTTAAATATTAATGATATTCAAGAAAAAATAAACAAAATGTCAAATTCAAATTTATCTTCAGTCTGTAATATTATGACTGACGATAACAAACAAATAGCAGAACAGCTGTTTTCAAAATTTCCATCAACTAAATGAAATGTCTGAAGAAATTAAAAATGTTGATATTATATTGGTTAGTATAATGAACTATTATTTAAAATATAATATAATGTATTTTTATTACTCCAAATAATTAGTTGTATATTTTATGCATATATATTCAAGACCCTCCCCCCACCTTTCACTTAAGATTATTCAGCAAATATTCCTTTTGAGAATTTTGATGTATCTAAATCTTAATATTAATAATTTGAGTTATATAACTGTGTACTAAGGATAATACGTCGATGGTAATGGGTTAAGTGGCTATGGGGCTTAGATAATTTGAAAATGTTGTTAATTCTTATTGATTTATTAATATAAATAAATATTATCCTTAGTACCTTAGTATAAACATTTAAATAACTCAGAAACTACTCATTAGAATTTTGATTTAGTTACATCAAATTTTCAAGAAAATCTTTGACTAATAATAATTTGAAGTAAAAAAAAAAATGGTTCCCATTTAAAAAATAGAAGTTTATGTCGCCACAGTACACTTTTATGTAGTATAAACATATAAAAAAATGTATGTGGTCTTTAAGTATACTAACTAAATTTATTTGAATAAATGTTCTATTAAAAGGAAAAATTAAGGTCAGTATGCTTAAACAATTACCCTGTATATTAGAGTGTATTTTACAAGAATGAATGCCTCAATTATTATAAACAATGGTTAATGTTATGATAAATTGATATTAATTAGAGGTATCTACAAAATACTAGGTATATTACAATTATTATTATTTTAGGTACATATTATGTTTGCTTTAATTGGGGTTCAGATTATAAGAAACTTACTAGAATAATATTAAAAAAACTAATTTCTGACGAACTTGCTGCTGTGTATAGTTATACAGAACATAAAGGAAGAGGATTAAAAATGACCTTTAACAGAACATTCCTTTCGACATTATTGAGTAGTAAGTATTAATACAAAATTATTATTTTTTATATATATTTGTAATGAAGTACCTACCTATTTATTCTTGATAAAAATTTTAACTTAACAATATAGTTAGTACTTGATAGTAACCAAACAAAAATAAGTTATTCTGAAAAGTGTGTTTATTCCGGAATGATAATTTTTATTAATTAATTATTACTATATAATTATTACTTATACACAATGTATAATCATATAATTATGTTTATTTTTTTTAAAAGCAGTTCAAGAAAAGTTTGTCGAAACGACTATAAAGCAAATCAAATGTACTGCAAGTATTTGGCTAACTAAAGCTAGTGAAAGGTTAAAAAATAAAAGTACATAATTTTGTTTGTTTTTTCTTTTATATAATTATGTCATAATGTAGGTATTATATATAATAAGATAAATAATTATGTATATTATATAATGCAATAAAATGTATTAAATGTGTTCAATGTATTTTAAACTTTTATTAAAACATGATTTTGTTTGTTTTTTTTATATATAATTATGTTATAATGTATTATAATATTATAATAAGATAAACTATCACTATGTATAATATATAACTGTAATACCTAAAATACCCGTGTTCAATTTATTTTATACTTTTATTAAAACACGATTTTGTTTGTTTATTTTATATAATCATGTTATCATGTATTATATAATAAGATAAACTGTGTAATCTGCATATTACATAACTCTTAAAAATAATTAATACAAAATTGAACAATATAAATTAGAATTAGGTAAATGGTAGGGGTGGGTGCATATATGTGTGCGTGTGTGCGTGTGTGTCATATTGGTCGGCTGTATAATATTGTTGCGTTACCCGGCATCAACATTAATTTATTGAATTTGTATTTAATTTTTATCCAAATTGTCTGATCAAGCAACAACTCTTGTTGTCATTTGTCAACATTTCATAATAATACATTTGTTAAAAATAACCATACATTATTGCATTGTGATTTGTAAATGATATTCTAAATCTATTGACTATTGTCATTGTACATTTGTAATGATTAATGATGCGCTCTATTAATAGTGTAGGAGTGTAGGACACGATTCATTCAATTTTATTTTTATAAATGTATTGTAAGAGACAACCACCGTTATACTTTGGCAATATTTTTTAGATTTTGTCTTAGATCAAATATATTTTGTTTTGTTGGAACAATATATTTTTATGCTATAAATAAAGACTAGAATCGATTTTGGTTCTAAAAATAATATGATTCTGATCGACTTTCCTGGTTATCAAATCATGAGTATATTATTCAGTTTTTATTTGTATACCAAGACTAAAGACGATAGAACAAACATAATTTCCATACAGTGTTTAGTTTTATATTAAATGTTACTCTTTTAAGATTTAAAATTTTTTAAAAATCTAAAAATATAGGTACTAAAATGTTTGTTTTACTAACGTTTTCAGTGCGAAAAATACGTGAAATACTTATAAAAATAAATATATAGCTTAAAAATTAAACAATTATTTGAATGAAGCGAACAATTTTTATACATATAATATGATAGTCAATTACGGCAAGCCTGGTTCAATGGCGTCATTTGATTTTTTTAATTACTCATAAGTCAACTCATAACCCATTGAATAATGTGGTAAGAAACGTTAAACCTATACCATTTTTTTCAAAAATTGAACATACTTTCAAAATATAAAACTTTTATATTTTGTCTTGTGCTCCTCGCGCTCCCGTGTGCCTTATAAAAATAAAAATATAGTACCTAAGTACCTTTTGAAAATATTATACCAATATAACATGATTCACGAAGCAATACAAATCAAAATAAAATAATTTTATTATATTATTGTGCATTACACTACATTTAACTTATAACAAGTAAGTTTTCGTGTGAAATACTTACGTTGAATTAATAGCAAATAGCAATGAAAAAACGGTTAGTAAGAAATGTCTGGAATGATGTCATGATGATTATGTTTCAGTTGCCACCTGCTGAGACCAGCAGCGTCCAGCGATGAAAATACCCACCAATGCAATATTAAATATGTAATAATAGTTTATACTATTTATGAATACAAAATATTTATTATAACAATCAATCAGTTTGTAACTTTTTAACTATCGTTTTTAAGGACACGAAGATAAAAATTATAACATTATTTAATACTCATATACTATATACTTAGGTATATACTTAGGCATAGGCAACACAAACAAACAAGTTGTGTTATATAAACTAGAAGATTTATTAAATTAATAAAAATTAATCATTACAATAATAAAATTGTTATTACTTTTGTAGGGAGTAGTTGAAATAAATGTTAATATATATCAAGAAATAAGTTAGTGGAAATATTTTAAGTTATATATTATATCATTATGTTATCAATTATTATAACAATACCTAATATGTTTTTTATTTCAACAAAAGTGAGTTTGTTAATATTTCACTGAATGTGCTAATCTTGCTTGAGAAGCTTTATTGATTTATGATTTTGTTTCAATATGATAACATTAATATGGAAGCTATGTATAATTACAGAAAAACAATAATAATACCTAATAATAATAATACGATTTATCAAATAATAATGATAAAAAAAACTTTAATTATTCAGTCAACATTTTGTTTTGCTGTAGTGTGTCTTTGGTAATGTTTTTGACGTTGGTATACTTAAGCTATAACTCTATAAGTCCTTAAGCCTACCTTATTATCGTAAATCAATATTCAGTGTTTAGTGTTCATTAGTTATCAAATGAGGTGGTTTATAAAAAGTTTTTTTTTTTAATGTAACAACTATCAATGTAACCAATTAAAAAACCAATTTTCAAGTTGTAGTTTGGAAAATTGTTCTAAAAAGCAAAATTAGCATACTTTGGCTTTTTTATAATTAATTCTAAAAATTCTATATTATCATTATTTTATAATTTATTGAAAATAAACATCTTTATAACATATGAATGATTGTATTATATTTAATACTCATAGTGTGAATATTAGTTAAACATTAAAATAATATTGGTGTAACACCAATGGTGTTTTAGGTTTTTTTTTTTTTTGGTTACTAAGGGGAGCACGTTCGTCGCGTCCCGTAAAAAAGATATATACGAATTGTATCCCATAAAGATGCAATTTGTGTATTTTAATGTTGGGTTTTTAAGCAACTAATAAAATAATTTGTTAGTTGAAAGTATAATTATGATTTACCGTCAATCGAGGTGACTTGAAACGATTTTTACATATTTCTTAGTATTATGAGCTTAAAAAAAATCGCACTGGGCTACAAAAATTATATTTATTTCCGCATACGTCTAATGAATAGAATAAAACCTTCAATTTAGTTTTTGATAAAAACTCGCTTAAAAAAAAAATAAAAAACACGTATTACAAGTTAACATTGTTACCTCAATTTTTAGGTGGCTTGTAACAACTATAAAAATTCAACGTAAAATTCAATTCAAGAACATTAGAGTTGACTTGTAACAAAATATTTATAAATGTTTACATGCTTAAAATTTTAGTGAAAAACAAGTATAGCCGTATAGGTACGTGAATTTAATCAAAAGTCAATATTATCAATAATTTAATATGTGGGAAACAAATGTATGAATATAATAATCAAAGTCAATCAAAGTATCAAACATTGGTTACCTAGTAAAATATTCAAATGTAACAAAAGCGCAAATATACATAATATTTATACTATGTAGAATCAGTTGAATCTATTCAAAAATGAATAAAGTCAATAATACAATAATATAAACTAAATAATTATAAACCAATAAAAAATGTCAGTCAAAAATTAGGTTTACTTTTGCGAAAAGTATGTTACAAATTCAGAATTCTAACTTTGCTATTTTATCGAGCTTCGATATTTAACTACAGTAAATTTTCTGGTGGGAAATCAAACGGTGTAAATAATAATAAAAACAAATGACCGTAGATACATGAAAATTACAAAGTATGTTTATAGATATTAACATTTTTAGTAAACAACACAATTTTTAAAATATTTAGACTTTTTGTGTTATTTAGAGACAAAATAAATTTCGATATTTATTAGTTTTTTAAAATAATTATTGTGGATTAAAATGTTTTTGCTCGGTAGAAAAACTTGAAAATGTAATTCAATGGTCCTCGTAAGATGTTATTAGAGTAATTTAACTTAACCTACAATTTTTCGCCATCACGACCGTCCTAGGTGAAAACAAACTTTTTTATAAATGTTTCTGGTTCAATTGTTTTAATTGCCTAGTGAATAGATACTTCAAAGTGAACATAAATTAAATCAATTTTTAATTCTGGTACACTTTTTAACATTCTAAATCAATAGCTTTACTTATACTATTTAGTATAGGTAATTGTTTGTTTATCTTTTAACAGTTTTAACTAAAAATATAAAGGCACGTAGTAGGTAATTGTAAAAACAGCAGTGAACTTAAAATAATTTGCAAAAACTTATATTATACAAATTTAAAAACAAATTAGTTGCCACAGCTAATTATGTACGAAAAACTAGAAATATTCAAGGTAAATCATACTCCGTCGGGGGGTGGGGTGGTAACATTATTTGGGGGTAATATTTGACCACAACATGCGTTGCTCGATCTACCTGTATACGCTAACTCTGTAGCTTAACCAATTAATGTATCCGTCGTATTTTTTGTAATTATATTTTATTCCCTACACACATTTAGGTACATTACAAACATTTGTTAATACTAAATACACATTATAATTTGTAAATGTCATGATTTCAGTAAATGTTAACATAAAAATGTATCTATTAAATGTTTCGTCTATAACATTATGAAAAGTTCAACAGTATCAAGATTAATGTTCGAGAATTGTATAACAATAAATTAACAGATAATAATACCTATGTATTATAATACGTAGGTAGGTATCTAAACACGATTGCGTGTGACTCCAAATACGCATAATGCGATGACACGTATAAACTAAGTTTGTTTATACACACAGAGGGGCTGGGGAGGTGTCTGCATCTTGTCGGTTTGGCATGTTCGGTCGACGGTGTCATTAACATATTTTACCGCGTGAAATTGGACGATTTAGAATCCCGTATCGATCGTATACCCGCCCATACCACTCTATACAGTGTACACTCTACGTGGTATATACTTCAACTGCTCTTGTCGTAAGTATATACATTATACATGTCTGTGTGTATTGTTATTACATTATATATATAGTTATTCTCATGTTGGGGGTGTACGCTCGCCCTCCGTGTAGCGTCGGCGGTGACGTCGACGGGCGACGGTGCGGAAAATAAACCTGTCAGTACTCGAGTTTTTAGAGAGACCGAGTCCCCAGAGGCGTTCCGCATTAACTCCGGTCTAATTCGGACGTGTGCAGAGCGCCGCGCGCGCATAGAGTTCATTTCTGGGCTTCGCGGGGGGAGGGAGGTAAAGGCGTTTGTACAGGATTTTTTTTCGTCTATGGGGTCGGATTGTGGAGCGCAAAGTGATGAGGTGATTGGTATGGATGTGTACGGACACGGGAACAATGCGTGGGATCGGAAATATATTGGATGTTGGCAGGGATGAAAACGGACATATTCTATAGAGTGAGGGATACGTAGAGAGATCGTATGCGTGTGAGAGAAAAAGTCCGGAGGTATAAAGAGTAAAGAAAAGTGACCTATGACCCTTTCGCCGCCGTCGCGTCGCGCTACCATGGTTACCGGACAACGACCCTAAATGTGTCACGTATACGCAACGACGGTTCTTCTGGCACCGGACTTGTCGTTGCACACAAATGCAAATAATATACATGTATATAAATATTTTTTGTTTGACACGTGTTTCGTTTCCCTAGTCCGTCGGCGCATTTCTCACTAAGGTTTGCACGGTGGCTATTCTTTTTGGGGAACAACTCATCCCTTCATGTTATTACTATATTATAGAACCCCTCTAAACTAACACCGTTGGACCATTGGGTGGGTATATACCTGAATATTATATATTATACCCGCAAATAGCATACGTAGATGAAAATGTTTGCACATATTAGTGAGATTATTTTTTTCTTAAATAAAGCTTGAATTTAAATTTGAAAACAAAATATTCAAATAACCACAGGTTTGGAATATCTACTTATATTTTCTTACGAAATAATGCAGTACTATTATAGAGTCAGTAATTATCTGAATATTCTCTCAATTAAGATGTTGAACGGTAAATTGCTTTTGAGAAACTGCGACAGTCTGGTGCATTTTTGGTTCTTTGATTTAGAATAACATACACTACATGAGTCAGAAATAGATAGACTAACTGTGACTTATTTTAAAATAAAAAAATACACAAAGTACTATTTAGTATAAGAAACATTCCAAAGTACTCTATGTGGTATTTCCAAAATAAAGTCATCAACACAAACATATTAAATCAAAAGATACTAAATATTTATCCTTTATCAAAGGAAATAACAAAAACGATGTTAAAAGTATAATAAGAGCAAAAAGCTGTTTATGTGTAATACACAATCTCATTATATATATTTATTTATTTAATGATTATAATATACCATATTAACCATTAAGTAATATACCTACTTAAAAAATGTGTTTATAAAAATTAATAAATATAATATAAGTAAAGTAATAAACAATTACAAGTATTATAAAATTAAACATTACAATTTTAAGACTTGTGTTTAAAATTGTAGTAACAATTGTTGAGGTATTTTGTCAGCAGAAGGTCTGTACACTGTACAGTGTTTTACTGTCTGATTGTTGATATACAGTACCTATATCTCCATAGGTAGGATTTAATGACTAGGTATTTAGAGAAAGAAATGGTATTACATAAACATTACATAACATTTTAAAAAGTGGTAGTTAACGTGACCAATATTTTAATTTGACTATATTATACATTATTAATTATTATTATAAATTACTATAAAATAAAGTTAGGTTAATAAATTATTATTATTTATTACTGCAAGGTAAACTGCTGTGGTACTATGAAATGCATTGTTTATTTGCTGCTCAACTAGTACAATGATTGTTCATAAATTTGGTTTTGCAATGGCCAAAGTTATGATATGGTTCACAAACTCTCTTCCTTTGTCAGAATGTTAAGTTGCCGGAACGCCGAAAATTATGTAAATATCCATTAAATTAAAGACAATTCCCTCTATCTACACGTTTAGATAGATAGATTAGATGATTTTTTATCTTACTTTGGATGTATAGAGAAAAAAGATACTTACATCATAATATTATGGCTTTATAAGTAGTAATTATGCTTGATAAAAATTAGTTTCACATAAAAAAAAATGTAATTGAATTCGAATATTGGACACTAATTTGGACATTTGTATGATTTCTTTTAAAAATATTTAATATTACCTTTTTATAATTCATAAAAAAAAAATGTGAGTGTTACTGCTGGGTGACTTCTCTCATCACATCTCCACATCGTATATTTCTTTTTTTTTCTTTTACACATATGCTTATTGTAAATACTATAACAGATTGTATATAAACCAATAAATGTTAAAAAAAAAATATATTAATGTAGATAGGTAATTTGTTTTAGATTCTGAGCGGAGCGATGAATGTATTGATTTTACAATGGTGTATGTTATTTGTTTTTTTTTTATTTGTGTCTGTGTACATCATAAATAGTCGAAATAATGCTTCGATTTTCAACTTCAGTATCTTGTTCGACGGGAAAGTGAATCTAGTTGGTTCTTTAGAAAAGTCAAAATTTTAAAAGCGCCCAGAAAAACAAAAAAAAAAAATTAAGGGAAAACGGAAATTTTCACGCAAAATCGGTTTTCGAGAAATTCTGATTTTGGTTTTTGGTGTAACTCTAACACAATGAATGTACAAAGAATAAACACAATTTTCACTGGTTGTTTATATTAGTATTTTGTATACACAATATAATTTTCAAAATATTTTGATGTGTTTTGAAATGTATACGGAAATTTACAGTTTCCAATTGTTTTAGTTTTTTTTTCTATGAATATCAATGAAAAAATATTATAAGAGTTGGATAAAAAAGCTTTAAAAATTAATACAAGGCTCTTAATATACTGTTTACTTAATATACATTGAAATTTGAAAACTTCATAGCCACGATTTTTTTTTTATAAGCATTTAAAGTTCAAATTTTGACAAAATACGTAAAAATGACGAAAATGTGCAAATTATTTTGAATTGGAAATTCATAAAAATGTTTCTTTTTTAAATCTAAGATTTGAAAATTTAATACAAGATTTCTTAAAAGTTTGTCTATCTTTATCGACAAAAAAATCTCTACCGGAAAGTCAAATTAAATTTTTATGAGTGTTTAAAGTTCATATTTTTTAGTTACTGTAAATTATGTTAAAAGGAAATTAACGTTATTTACCAAATACTCAGGTAATTATCGTTATAAACTGGATAATCACGTTAATGACCAAATACACAGGTAATTGTTGTTGTAGACCAGATATGCACGTGAATCTCAAATACTATAATTTGAAAAATGATGTACCTAGGTATTTTTTAAAAATAGAAAAAATGCATTATTATTTTTATTTATTTTTACAAGTTGTAGTCCCATGACATTTACTATTA
>NC_042493.1:38773624-38776545 GCF_005508785.2 Acyrthosiphon pisum | reverse complement strand
ATATTTTTCAGTTTTTCGTAGAAATTTGTACGAACAGTCTGTATATCGATAGCCATTTTTAATAAGTAGTAAATACGACGACAGTTGTACACATGCTAAGGTAATAATAAATATACATTTTCGTTACGTATGATATAATGTAAGATTCACCGATGTTATAATATGTAACCTATAGTAATTGTATACTGTATAGGTCCACCTTATCTGTGGCCGAGAAAGTTTTATTGGTTTACCCAATTACCACAATTAGCTTTGCTCCTTATTGGACATTATTTCATAATCAAATCAACATTTCCCAAATCATACGTTTATTAACGTTATTCACTAGAAAATAACGATAATCCCCACATTCGTAGGTAAATAACGTTAATAGGTATCCAGCGAATAACTTTAATTTCCGATATAACACCATTTACCGTAACATATACATCAGTGGTTAGTTTAGGATAGGAAATCAATCACTCATTATGTGAACCGTGCATTCTAATTTAAAGAAGTAGATTACATTTTTATAAACTGAGTTAAGTATATTCCATATTAACTTAGACTTATCGAGTTAAATTTATAATTTGTTAACTGTTAACTTCTAACTTATTGATCTTGTGTTCTTTTAACTTTAATTAACTTCAGTTAATTATTTTCATTAACTTTCACTGATAGACATTTTGTAATGATAATATTATCATGTAATATTAATATTATATTATAAATGTTACATTGTAAGTTGCGTACCTATACATTTAAAAAACAATTGTTGGATCGTAGGAAATTACATGTAATACCTCTGTCTTAGCTCTGTAATCCGGTCCTGTTTATGACATCGTTTAAAATATCAGTCAATTAAGTTCAATATAAAAAAAGTGGGTAAGTGGGTGTCGCTCTGCTGTACAGAAGGTTACAAGTGGGTCACTGTGATGGATAGTGTTAAATTTGAATTCAATGATATAATATCATTGTATTAAGCCGCATTCCCACGACTGGTGTACTTGGCCAATATTTGGTACTGGTGGTTACTTGCCATGCCGTCGGATCGGTATACTTGTAAAATTATTTGTCACTGGTGTCGTTCCCGGCGATTGTCGGTAAATGTGACACAAGTCAAAGGAACGGCCAATATACTTGTACTACTGATCCTACGACTGGTTCGTGTTGACCAGGAAAAACAGCAGTAAAAGTGGCACCAAAGTTTATAGGTAGTATTAATAATATAATAATTTTTTTAATGTACAATGTTATATTTTTTTTAAAAATTGGCAATGTTTATATGCACACATTTGAGATCGATAGTTGATAGATTAGCATTTTTCTATAGAAATCTACGTAGGTACTATATACTTTATATGATACCCTCTCTGCACCAATACTTACGTTTTTTTAAATTAAAATATAGGTAGGTATTCAAAATCAATTTTTGTGGTTATATAATAATTAATATTTGTATTTAATTAATATCACAAGTTCTTCATTGTCTATTTTAGTTTCATAAATTAAATTAAATTAGATTTATTGTTTGTTTTTGTGAGTGAATGCGGAGTTTATTTAATTTTAATTTTAATAAGTAATTTTATTTATAATGATCAGAATAATCCAGCTATTTTTAGAAAAATATTATTACCTACGTTCATGTTTCCATATTTGGAATTTGTGACCGTGGTATTTAATATCAGTCATCAGTTTTCCAGTGTGTAAGGAACAATTCATTTTAGTACTTCACATTGTTAAATTAAATAATAATATGGAGTGGTCAAATGAATCCGTACTTGAATTTTTAAGACTATACGAACAAGAATCGGTAATTTGGAATGCAAAACATTTAAAACACAAAGACCGAAATGCAGTCTCCGATGCGTGGTCAAATATTCAAAAGTCTTTCAGCCTTCAATGCACAGTACAAGAGCTAAAGAAGAAAAATGAGTCACTCATGTCTACCTTTAGACCACTGTTGAGTAAAGTCAAGGATAGTATGAAAACAGACTCAAGTGCCGAAGACGTTTACAAACCAAATTGGTTCGCCTATGAAACCATGGCAAAATTTTTATTTGGAGCATGTCAGCCTAGGTCAACAATAAGCACACAGGTACATTTATTTAACTATCAATAGGAAATTAACCACTTGAATATAGATTAATAATAAAATATAAAAATTAAACACATTTCTAAATAAATACCTAGATAAAAGTACAATAAATATAAAACAAAACTTATTTTTAGGTACTGTAATATTATAATTTATTATAAAATATAATATTCAGAATATTTTATTTTAGATTCTGAGTGGAACGATGAATGTATTGATTTTACAATGATGTGTGTTTTTTTATTTTTATTTTTTATTTTTTTGTGTCAGTGTACACGATAAGTAGTCTAAATAATGCTACGATTTTCAACTTCAGTTTCTTGTTCAATCAGAAAGTGAATATCGTTGGTGCATTGGGGAGGTCAAAATTTAAATTTCCCAGTAGTTTTCAAAAGCGCCGGGAAAAACAAAAGAAAAATTATGGAAAAACGAGAATTTTTACGCAAAATCTGTTTTCGAGAAAATCGATTTTGGTTTTTGGTGTAACTTTAAAAAAAATGACCGTGGATACATGAAATTTTGACTGAATGTTTACATTTCCATTTTCTATACACGATAAAATTTTCAAAATATTTTGACTTATTTTGAGCTCTTTACGGACATTGTCAGTTTTCATTTTTTTTTAGTTTTTTTTCTAAAAATATCAATAAAATTTTATTTGTTTATCAAAAAAGCTTGAAAATTTAATAGAAGGCTCGAAGTATATTGTTTCAAAGGCAGATGAAAAATAATAAAAATCCTTAGTCACAGTTTTTTTTTATAAGCATTTAAAGTTCAAAAATTGACAAAATATGGAAAAATCACGAAAATTAGCAAATTATTTTGAGTTAAGAATTCGTAAAAA
>NC_042493.1:38771824-38772868 GCF_005508785.2 Acyrthosiphon pisum | reverse complement strand
AGATTCATCTTCCTATAAGAAAAGATACTGTTGAAGAAAATCTAAGCATTTTTACTGCCCTAAAGGGCGATGACAGACATAAAAATAAATAAATTAAAAAAATTAAAAAAAACACACATCATTCTAAAATCAATACATTCATCGTTCTAAATATTTCCGCCTAAATGTTGGTCTTAATTTACTAGAGCGTGAGTTAATTTCTAATAGTATACAAATGAAGAAAAACACTTGATTTAAAGAGTATTTGGTACTTATAATCGGGGATTTTATTCCTTGACCTTAAAGACTTTTATATATTTAAATAAGTTACTCTTTTCTGCATCATGCAAAATTTATATTACCAATGCGTGGCATTTGAAAACAAAATATTCACCTACTAAAAAATAGGAAAGTCAGAGAATTATTTTCAAGTGTATTAATATAAATTGAAAATATGCATGAAGTACCTAGGCATTAAAGTAGGTACCATTTAAGAGAAAAAACATTTTAACATGAAACCAATTACTTTAAAAATGTTAACCTAATGGATTTAACTAATTTATTATCATTATTTTTTCCGTGATATTATTTAAAATACAACTTAAACCATTAAAAAAATTACGTTTGTACCATAATATATAAATAAAATATATGTTCTAACTTAGATTATATTTTATTTAAATGGATCTTTAAAAATGTAGTTGATTAACGTTTTAAAAAACAAAAATAATTCTTCCTCAAAAATATTTATAAATCCCTTAAAATGTATTATTTTTTTTAGATTCTGAGTGGAACGATGAATGTATTGATTTTACAATGATGTGTGTTTTTTTATTTTTTAATTTTTTAATTTTTTTATTTTTTTTGTGTCTGTGTACACGATAAGTAGTCGAAATAATGCTACGATTTTAAACTTCAGTATCTTGTTCGATCAGAAAGTGAATATCGTTGGTGCATTGGGGAGGTCAAAATTTAAATTTCCCAGTGGTTTTCAAAAGCGCCGGGAAAAACAAAAGAAAAATTAAGGAAAAACGGGAATTTTTACGCAAAATCGATTTTTCACAA
>NC_042493.1:38704033-38770745 GCF_005508785.2 Acyrthosiphon pisum | reverse complement strand
AAAACGAGTGACTGTAGAAACTTGAAAATTTCACTCTGAATGTTAATATTAGCATTTTATATATACGATAAAATTTTTAAAATAATTTGACTCTTTTTGAGCTGTTTACGGACATTGTAAGTTTTCAATTTTTTTAGTTTTTTTTTTCTATAAATATCAATAAAGTTTTATCTGTTGGGCCAAAAAGTGTATACATTTAATACAAAGCTCCTGATATATTGTTACAATATCAGTTGAAAAATATTAAAAATACATAGGCACAATTTTTTTTTATAAGCATTTAAAGATCAAATTTGGACAAAATTTATTAAATTTTAATTTGAAAAATTATTTTGTAGTTAAAAATTTATAAAATGTTCAATTTTTGTATCTAAGAATTGAAAATTTAAAACAAGATTCCACGTAAGTAATTAATTCTGTTACCAAAAAATCTAAAAAATACATTCACGCAGTTTATTTTTATAGTCATTTTAAGTACAAATTTGGACGAAATTACATATTAAAAACCTAGGATAACTATTTTAGTTATTTTGTTGTGATTGTATAATATTATTCGTGGGTACTTGAAACTTCTAAAGTATACTATTATATATCTATGATAGTACCACGGTTTTTTGTTGATGTATAACGCGTTATAAGTACCTAATAAATATTATGATATGATTAATTTGAAATTTATTATAGGTACCTAATATAATATTATGTCTTATACCTAGACTAACATACCGTCTCCGCTCAGAATCGTTTTTCTTATACAATGATATTATATCATTGAATTCAAATTTAATACCATCCATTATACAGTGACCCACTTGTAACCTACTGTACAGCAGAGCGAAATCCACTTACCCACCTTTTTTTTTATTAGACTAGTAATACCTATTGCAGCTCAACAGTTATGCAACAATAGCATTTATTATTAATACAATGGACTACAAAATAAATTATAGCCGTAAAAAAAAAATTATTTCTATTAACATATTTACATATCTCATTTGAATTGCAGTTTGTTTTACACTAAGGATATTTATACAGTAACATAATTATATAAAGTAATACTAGTTCACTGTTACATAACTATTATTACATAACATGATTTCATGCTACATAGTAATAATCCTGTCAAAATAGACAAAAGGAAATCTTAACTACGGAATAATTCGCAAAGAGCTGAAAATTGGTACACACCTTAGGTACCTCATCATAAATAAAGTCTTTAAAGTCCCCATCGATCCTCCTGCTACTTATTTTTTTAATCAATGTGACAGGTTACAAAAATAGGTTTTTTTCATTTATCTATTAAACTTAAAGGGTTTTTGTAAGAATAGCTTTGACAAAATTTGTAGATTAATTAGTAATTTTCTAAAAAATGTATCTACGATTTTTTACCTAAAAGTACCTAATAATTTATGAGTTATCTTGATTTTAAAAATTAAAAACATTGTCATCTTCATAATATTATCCATATTTTTCCCAAGCCATGTTTAAAGTACATTGTTTGCAACATATTTTATGTAGTACCTTTAGAGGTAATCTACAATTTTATTTTTAATAAATAAATTTGTTTTTAATGTTTTTTAATAATGTTACTAAAAAAAATGAATTGTAGATATAATTATTAGAATTAAAATTTACACTAAAATTATTAAACTCTTTATTATAAACCAAGTACACTAGGTAAGCAAATATAATTGATTTTTATAAATGGTCTTATAATAATTAATAATAATCTTTAAATTCTTTTTCGTCAATAATATTACTATTTTCTCTTCATTTTCTTCGTCCTCATGTTATTGAAATTCGATAAGCTGCTATAGAATACTAGATAATATGTATTGTGTTATTGTATTGTACCAAGATAAATTATAAGGTATCTTGATAATAATATAATATAATATATTCAAATTATTTTAAAGTTGTTCAAACTAAGACAGACAATTGGTTAATGAAAATAATATTTATCCAGATATGTATTTAAACGATTTATTTGTTTTACAATAATCAAAAATAAAACACCAGATGTACAGACAAAAAATTAAAAACTGCCTGAAGATGTATAGGTAGGTAGTAAGTACTATACTTATCATTTTTGACTTTTTGACTTTTGCCTACAATTTAAAAAATATAGCAAATAATTTATATTATTATCAGTAAAATACCATCGTTGTAATTAAATACCTATATTAAGTTATTGGTAGTAAACCAAATTTTCTATTTGAAGAATGATGGTTAACTTCAGCTCCCCCCTTCAAAAAAAAAAGAAGAATTTTGTTGACTATATTGAAAGGTAACAGTTGCATTAGGAACAAGCATTTTCATTTTCTATAATATTGAATATTGATAAGAGTATACTGTATAATATGTATACCTACTTGCATAATAGATACGTTATGTACCTAAAAATGTGTCTACTTCAAAGATTGGCTACTCACAAAATAAATTCCATTTACGCAACATATTATAGTGTGCAAAAGTTATCGAAGTGTGATCGCTAAGCCGTCAATGTATCTCGTTCGGATGAAAAAATATTGCTTTGCTTTTAGAGTGGGCACTCGCAAAAAAAATACAAGCAATTTGTATCAACGACCAATGTATTTCGATTTCTGGTACAAATCTAATGACGCGTACTATACGCCTATAACATAGATATTTTGCGTTCGGTAAAGGCGTAAAGGAAGTGCGGGCTCAAATTCCCAAGCATCTATGGTTCCGGTAGTGCTCAGGACAGGAAAAACATTTCGAAATTGGAATCGTGCAATGAAAAAGTTAAAAAGCAATTTCATACTGTTGTGTCACAAAAACAAATAGCTGTTTGTTGTTAATGCAGAAAGTTTTAAAAAAAATGTATTTTTTACGAACAAATTAATTTGCACTCAAGTTATATCTATTTCAAAATTAATAAATAAAGAAAAAATATTTACCTACTTTAATTATTTTACATTGCGAGCAAATTATAATTCAATAATTTGTACAATAGTTTATTTTTTGTCTGTAGGAAATTCTGACATAATTCAAGATCGTAGCTCACAGGTATAATCCGTGGATATTACTACCTGCAGGGCCGTATTTGAACATTTTGCGTCCCGGGGCAACACATTTTGCCACCCCATAAAAAAAGGTATTTCTTAAAATGTAAAGTATTTTTTGTGGCATAAATGCTGTCAGATTTATTTTGGAAACCTTTATATTTCAATGAGTTAAAAACAATCAGTGATTCAAGCAGAATTTGTCGGTCGGACTTAGTTTCAAAGTTGTACACTAGTCCGCGAGTTTGCGAATTTCCGCCCGTCATGGTTTTTTTTTTTTAATTACTTTATTAACAATACAATATAAAGTAAGTATAATAATTAAATTCTGAAATATCTGATTCCACCAAAATGTTAAGGAAAAAAACTCACATTTACAAAAAAAAAAAAATTAAAAATGTTATTTTTGGTATTTTAAACGAAATAACAAGATTTTGTAGTTTTAACGTTTTTTAACCATAACTTACAAAGAAAATTTGACAGACTTTTTTAAAGTGCCATCATATTAAGCATACAAAACACACATTTCAAAGAAAAAAATTCTTCTAAACTGCATTCGTTGCAATATTTAATATTTTCATGTATTGGTTAACTCTTAAATCTCTAGGAAAACCAATGTTAAATAAACATAATATTATAGTTTTTGTAAAAAAAAAGTAAAACAAAAATTAATACAATGATTTCTTTATTAGCGTTTAATTTTTTTTTCTTATTGTAAAAATCAAAAAACAAAAATCTATTAAATACACAACCAAGAGAATAAGGAATTCAAATCGGTTTTCAAAATTAAAATTTGACTTTTGGTACTGGGTTAATTTTTTTTCCGCTTATTGGTCTAAACTCTAAATGCACGTAAATACTACGAAAAAACGTTCCGTTTTCAACAGCCTTAATAATATTTTATAATAATATAATCTAGATACATTTTTAAGTTATAACTTTCTTCTAGATTGGAGATTTTAAAATAAAGTGATAATTATTAATTTCATCAAAATCTGCATTACCTACTTTTTATTTCTGATTCCAACGCAAAACACCTTTCTTAGTTTATAGTTTACCTTAAATATTGTTTGTAATTATTAATATTATTTTCCGACTAATTGATGAAAACGATATACGTTTTCAGCTGTAATGTTTGCTTTTAATAGAAGGTTATAGTTAAAATAAAAATAAAAATATATAATATTAATTTATTTATTTTTTGATACAATTAATACACAATAATAATATGTCAACATAAATTTCCGCCCCCTAAATTGACCATACAATTTGCAGCCCCGGGCAACAGGGTACACTTGCCCCCCCCCCTAAATACGGGCCTGACTACCTGAAGACTACTAATACCGTATTGCCAGCAACATGTGCTGAAGAGAAGTTGTTGCAATGTATTTGTATTCAAATATATAAAATTGCATGCTATCCTTTGCATTCTATTGAAGCTTCTAGTGGAAATGTGAAATGTGTCGCATTTAGGAGGCGCATGGATGTCTGATAAACTTATAGGTACAGTCATTTTAGTAGCACAGTCGCGTGGAGCTGAGGAAGTCTGCTAGAGCTACGCGACTGCATAATGTTGTGACTTCTGGTCCACAACTTGCAAAGTTACATACGCTTTTAAACATATTTTTATTAAAACTGAATGATTACTGAATGTATTTTTGATGTCTCAAGACACTTAAGCCATCACACATAATTTTAAATAAAACCATACATAATGCTTATTGTACTTTGTTTTAGTATAGTTGTACAATTTTCTAGATTAAAAATTAAAAATAAATAAATGTTTTAATTTATATATATAAATATATATATTATTAAAATTATTGTTTCATATTATATCAACTTGGAAGTAAATATAAATTATCAATACCTATAGATACCTACTATTTAAACGAAACGATAGACCATAGGTAAACATTATTAGTTATCAATTTATTTTTGTTTATTAGAAAACAACTAATATTTTGATTTGATATTTTACGCATTTGTATGAAATCCTTAAATAATACCACATACACACACCATAATGCAAATTTAATTTAATAATTTAAATATCTGAGTTATGTTTGTTGATAATCGTTGGATTTTATCTTATATCCTTTTCATAAACAACTATCATCAAACCTTCTGAGACCCTTCGCAAAATATTATCTTCAATATAGTACTGCGTAAGTTGACTCGGCTTATTGTCTTGTTAGCCAACCACGAGCCTAGGTTTGATTGCCCCGGATCGTCGGATTTTTTTTATATATTAAGAGGTCGCACTCGCATATTATGTTGTCTCCGTCGATTACACACGTACGGCATAGCAAAAACGTTTTGGCGCGGGAAAGAACCAAGAAGGTTACTGTCATAACTAAGAAATGAAATTTTCACCACATATAAAAAAGAATTTTGGCTATGCAATATCATTTTTATTTTTTTGAAATCAATTATACGAAAAAAAGCTCTTATTGTTTCAAAATCTATTATTATTTGTATTTTTCAAACTTAAAAAACTTTTTTTGAAGTTCCTATAGCGAAAAAATAAAAACGATATTGCACAGCCAAAGTTCTCATTTTTATGTGATGATAAATTTGTTTCTTAGTTATGACTTTTGCGGTTTCGGTTCTTTCCTGCGCAAAACAGTTTTTGGTATGTTGTACATTCGTAAGACGGAGAGACAAAATATGAGGATGCAACGTCCTATTAATGGGTTAATATAATATTATGAGAACAGGAGAAATATTACTCGGGAAATATAAAACGAAAAAATCAGGTACGAGAGAAAGGGAGGAGAAAAATAAATAAATGATTATAAGCATTTGTTTGGTTGAAATGTACTGAGTAATTAGTTAATTAATTTAATATCATATAAAACGAAATATAAAACGAAAAAATTAGGTACAAGAGAAAGGAAGGAGAAAAATAAATAAAATAATTATAAGCGTTTGTTTGGTTAAAATGTACTAAGTAATTAGTTAATTAATTTTTTTTTTAATAAATTGGCTGAGTAAGCCAAGTGGCATAAAACAAAGACAGAGCAATTTAAATGCTTTGGATAGTCATTTCAACAAGATTTTGGAGCTTTATATGAAGTATCATTTCATTAACTGACCAAATTTTTTTAGGAGCATCTATCTACTAGATATTTTAAAGATATCAGTTACATTTACTCTGAAAAAGCAGAGTGGAACCAAGTGAGAATGTGCAAATTTATATATAAATATGATTTTAGTAACTATTGCACAAACTCTCAAGTAATCACGGAGTATGTGTACCTATAATCAACACTGAGAAAAGATTTGAATAATTGCCGATAAATATGCCAATGATATATGATAACATGTAATCGTGTACAGAGACAAAAAAAAACCTCGCGCAATTGTAAAATCATCGCTCAGCTTAGAATCTAAAATGTAAGCTAATAGTAATTGTACATTTTGGCCTTTGGGTATACCTATACGTACTTTGTTTATATTTCAGACTTCAGTTAATAATAAAATATGTAAAAATCGGTAATAATATAATAAGTTCGAAACAAATACATTTGATAAAATTATAAATAAGTAAAATACATTTCTCAAAAGTACAACCTAGCTTACATTTTTTAGATTCTGTGCATAGCGCTGAATGTATCGTTTTTACAAACAAATCTAAAATCGATAAAAGTTCGTTAATTTACCAGTGAAAATTCAATAACGTGAAAATTTTTAATACGAACCCTCATAAAAACCAATGTAAGATACTTTCCGGTAACATTTTTTTGCTCAAGTATAAAAAAAGTTGAGAAATTTTCTATTTAAATTTTTAATGTTAGCTATAAAAATAAAAATGTTCAACATTTTGATGAATTTTGTCAAAATTTGAACTTTAAATGCATATAAAAATAATCGTGTATCCTTAATATTTTTAAACTTTCATTAATAAAACTTATATGGAGCTTTGCATTACATTTTCAAGGTTTTCAACTAAGTAAAAACATTTTATCGGGAATAAGTTTAAACAAATTTACAAAATTCGAAAAATTTCTCAAGTCTCAAAAAAAGTTAAAATATTTTGAAAATGTTACGATTCATGGAAAATGTAAATATAAATAATTGGTGAATATTTCAAGAGTACGGAGTCTATAGTCTAATTACATTTAACTACCTATCGATTTTTCAAAAATAGGTTTCGTATAAATTCACAATAATTTTTTATGAGCGTCTGAAGTTAATAAGAAATATTTGACAAAATTCATCAAAATCACAAAAATCTGCAAATCATTCATAAAAAATGTCTATTTTTTTATCTAAGATTTCGAAATTCAATACAAGTTTTTCTACATTTAATAAAAAAAAAGTTTGTGGAAAAGTAAAATTCATTTTTACGAGCATTTGGAGTTAGATATTGGATATTCACTCGTAAATTAACAAATTCTCATACAATGATTTTCTTATTTTGTCGTTATTGAAAAACTATTAACCGTAAGTACTTGAAATTTTCATCAAATGTTAATTTTATTTTTTTTTCTATACCTACATGATAAAATTTTCGAAATATTTTGACTTGTGAGTTATTTATAGACATTTGACGTTTTCAATTTTTTATTCTATACATTTCAATACAATTTTATTCGTTGGGTTAAAAAGCTTGAAAATGTAATACAAGTTGATAAGTATTAAAGATCCATAGGCACGATATTTATAAGTATTTAAAGTTTAAATAAAGTTTAAATGTTGACAAAATGTATCAAACAATTTATTTTTTGCAGACAATTTAAGTTCAAATTTGGACCAAATTACATATTGAAACCAAGAATAACAATTTTAGTTATTTTGTTGTAATTTAAAAATATTATTTGTGGGTATATATGTAACTTTTAGAGTATATTATTATAATTTATAGACACAATGTAATTTTCAAATGTAATATTTTTGGCTGCCCAAATAATTGACTGAAGCTTAACCTCGTCACATGTATATGTGTCAATTAAAAATCTGCATATATCTTATGACATTGGGAATCGCTTACATGAAGTCTTCAATAAAACAGGCACCAACATCATTTGAAGCAAGAAATTGGATCATAAATGTATGATTTAGCCACTTTCTCTCGCTTCTATCTTCTGTTTTATTATTTTGATATACATTGAATAAACCAAATTCCTGAATTTCCTATACCACGATTGCGTAAGATAAACTCTTCAACCGATTATTTTAATATCGTCCCAGACTTATCTTAATGTTACATGAATTGCTTCTTTAAAATTTGATATAAATGCATTTGGCTTTAGTCTGCTGAAGCATGGCAACATGCTATAACTGAGCTCACTAAGCTCGGTACATTTTGAGGTTAATTCCAATAATTGAAATTGAAAATTTGGCACAGCTGATTACACTTTTCGTGGACATATTGAAAAATAGACAAATCGGCTTATAAGTAGGTACTTTCAAAATGCAGGACGCTACCCATGCATTTGTCATCTCCGTCAAGGTATGGCTAAAATGCAATTTGACTATATTTTTAAATCTTCTTTGATACACCTCCTGTTGGCAAAAACGTTTACATATGAATTCTAGAAAGGCAAAAATTAAAAAAAAAATAATTTAGGTAAAAAATTGGTGATATCACAACAAAAACACTTCGTCAAACTCCTTGTAAAAAACGGCTAAGTAAAAAAAAACAGATCTTTAAGCACTATAAACAATATCATAAATAAATGCTAAGTAAATTTAATTAAAGTACACTTTTTTGTTTGTATTTACTTGACGAGAAATTACACTTTATATGATACGGCACACGAAATAACGTGAACAAAATAAACAAAAGGCATAATGGACATTTCTACTCAAAATAATTTGTTGCTTAGTAAATACGTTTTTGAAACAAAATAAGTGTACTTTAATTAAATTTATTTAGAATTTATTTATGATAATATAACATATTAATAGTGCTTAAAGATCTATTTTTTTTTTTACTAAGCTGTTTTAGATTCTGTGCGGAACGAGGAATGTACTTTATACTGAGTTAGGCGAAGTGTTGCAACTTGCGATATCATTAATATTTAATTATTATAATACTATATATTTTTATAATACAATATTATTGTTATTAACTTTTGAGTTTTTACCATAAATAGTGTGAATATATATAAATAGGTGATAGCTTAAAATTAATATAAATATTTTGAACATTTTGAAAATGTAATTGCATATTGTAAAATATATAACATACGAATCTCGTATCTAAGAGTTTTAACTTTTAAGCTACAATAAAAACTAAAATCGTTATCCTTCGTTTAAATGGACAAAAATGTTGTCAAAATTCAAACTTCAAATATCTATAAAAAAAATTCGTGCATATATCTTTCTTCAATATATTGGTTTAAGTATGAATGGACCTTGTATTAAATTTTGAGGTCTTAGTTATAGTAATAATTGAACATTTTATACATTTTCGTAGTTTAAACGAATTTTGTCCACATTTGACCTTTAAATATGTATTTAAAAAAAAAAAATTTCCTATATATATTTCATATTTTTGTATTTCTATAAAAATTCTATGTGGCTAACAACATTTGTGTTTTTGACAAACGCCCTTACGTATTATTTTATTAGTATAGTTTCTAAGAATTCGTGGGCGGTGGCCGGTGGTCCGTAACGGTATTAATATAGTTCAAGAGTTTAATGCAAACTATGTATGCTAGATGTAGAAAGAAATACTATTGAAAGATAAAAATCAAATAAATAACAAAGAAACTGAAATAACTTAAAATAAAACTTTGTGAGAAGAGTATAAAGCACAAATAGCTAACATTATAACAAATAATTAAAAATAATTCCCAGCTCCATCATTAGATGTTTTTTTTAAATATGTCCAGAGGTTAAAAAATATAAAATCATTATCATCGAGGGAATGTTTTATTGTTACATACAGAAGTACTGCTGGAAGTTAAATTTCGTTGAAACTTAAGAGGTTCAACCAACCATAATTAGTTACACGCTGTACTACTGTAGTACTGTAGTAGGAGACCCGGTATTGTTTTGGGGAAGTAAACGGTTGCCAATTGGCCGACTTAAAAAAAATGTATTCAAGAGAAATTTATATTTGCAACAAAGTGTAAATAAAAATATTCCAAATGCGAAATCTCATGAAATCACTAATTGTATGTAGTCATAGGTATTATGACTTATCTTATAATATAAAAACTTATAAAATATATGAAAAATAGTAAAAACTATTAAACAAATAATTTAAATATGCACGTACTGTATATTTGTACATGTTGCATTGTTGATTTAATAACAAGATAATTACTAAACTGAATTTTTATTTAATTTAGAATAACATATATTCTTAATTATTTTACAGTTATTGTACCTAAGTAAATCGTAAATAAAATAAAAACAATTTATAGATATGTATAACATAATTATAATTAAACTTTCAAAGTGTTGGCTATGTATTATATTCATAAATATTAATGTTTTCATAATTAATTTATTAACAAAAACGTGGGCAAGTGGGTACCAGTTGTAAATTAGTTCAGTGTAATAGATGTGTTAGATTTAAATTCAATGATATAATATAATAATGTAATATCATTATACTAAAAACTCTGATTCTGATCGAAGACGGTAACCTATATTACTCAATATATTATATCGTATATTTTATATTGCTTTTAAAGTAATTTATTTTATTATTAGGTACAGTAAGTTAAGTAAAATTTTGCTGAAAACATTGAATTTTAAAATGGAATTGTGTGTTATAAGATATAATATCATTATATAATATTATCTCTGCGTAAAATGTTTCAAGAATACGAATAATATTTTTAAATTAGGTACTACAAAATAACTAAAATTGTTATTCTTCATTAAAATATCAAATTTTGTCCAAATTTGAACTTAGATGGCTATAAAAAACACGGTGTTTGATTATTTTTAAAACTTTTGGTTACAATATGAATTACTTATGAGAAACCTTGTATTGCATATTAAATCCTCAGCTCTCCTACTCAAGCTTTTGGAGACAATTTATTTTAATTTTAAAATTTTATATTATACCTAGTGATTTAATCATACATAAACCTACTAATAATAACTATAAAATTGAATATTTTATAAATTTTTAACCACAAAATTATTTACATTTTTCTTGATTTTGATGAATTTTTCAAAATGTTAAGCTTTAAACGCTTATATAAAAAATCCTGGCTACTATCTTTAATATTTTCAAATAGCTTACGAGATAAAAGTATCAACTAGATCCATGGTTAGGTTATTTTCGTGTATAGGTACTGTCATAAAAAATAAACACATACCTATTGTAAAATCAATACATTCATCGGTCCACTCAGAGTCAGAAACATTCAGAAAGTACTCTGAATATTAATTGGACAATAAATATTATCATAATACTTTCAAATATTTAATTCCGGTATTTTATAATATAGTTATGGTATATAGGTGTTTAAACGTTCAACCTAAATGTCATGATCATATATTGGTGTAGACAAGTCTTAGTTTACCTACTATGAAAATATGAAATTATCCCCAATAATTTAGTATTTAGGCCGCAAGATCACCGAGATGGCACGTAAAGCGTGACTACCAGCCATAAATTCAGATTACTGTGATTGATTTTTGTACACCAAAGACGCATACCTAATGAACTTAGTTCTTAACAAATGCAATTTAATTTTTAGTCCAACTAAATATATTATGATATACTTGAAAATAGAAGGCTCTTAATATAGTATTTTAAAGACAGGGGAAAATATTAAAAATCCATATTCACAATTTTTTTTTTATAAGCATTTAAATTTCAAATATTGAAATAATACGTAAGATTCACGAAAATTTGCAAATTATTTTGAGTTAGAAATTCATAAATATTGTTCTATTTTAATCTAAGATTTTAAAATATAATACAAGACTCCTCATAAATTTGTCTAGCTTTATCAAAAAAAAAATGTGCTACAAACAGATCAAAATGTTTATGAGCGTTTGAATAGTTCATATTTTTACAAGATTGGATATTCACTCGATTTCTCATGTAGGCAGTGATTTTTTATTTTGTTGTAATTCAAAAACGAATAGGTAACAGTAGATATATGACAATTTCCTGAATGTTTATATTTTCATTTTCTATACACTAAAAAATGTTGAAAAAAATTTGATTTTTTTTTAACTGTACAGACATTGACAGTTTTAAATTTTTTTAGTTTTTTTTTTCTATTATTATCAATTTTATTTGTTTGGTAAAAATTCGTGAAAATTTAAAACAAGGCTCCTGATATATTATTTTAATAGCAGTTGAAAAATATTAAAAATACATAGGCACAGTTTTTTTTATAAGCATTTAAAGTTCGAATTTTGACAAAATGTAATAATTATTTTATGGTCAAAAATATATAAAATGTTCAACTTTTATATCTAAGGATTGAAAATTTAAAACAACGTTCCACGTGTAAATAGGTTATATATAAATTACTTTATTAACATGCTTTATTAACTTTATTATCATCAATTATACTTAATAAAATCATAGACTGACCGTCTTCGCTCAGAATCGTTGTTTTTATACAATGATTTTATACCACTGAATTCAAATTTAACGTTATCCATTACAGTTAGGTACTTGTAACTTACTGTACAGTAGAAGGACATCCACTTGCCCACCTTTTTTTATATTGCACTATTTATGATCGGTCGTTTTATCAATTGTCTATCACGTAATGACGTAATGCCAAATAAACATGTATATACATACATTTATTTAAAAAAATATCAAATTAAACTCTTAAATATTTAGTTTTTTTTTATTTGAGATAATTGCGTGAATATTAATTCATTCCGTCATATTAATTGTCTACCTAGTTATTATGTGCATCGTGCAACCAGACCTATTCAGTGCGTAAAATCGAATTAGGTCGGTAGGTTGGATATGTTGTATAATTCCGTTGTACATGTTATAATATGCGAGTAGTATGCATAATTAATACGTATAAGTCAGAAGTGGCTAATGTACGGAATTTCATAAGGGATTTGTACAAAGCTCGTTGTCACAAAATGGCCGACCAACAGACTTTGTTATATTTGTACTATACGTAGATATGAGTAGTATCTCTATACACGAGCTCAATGCTCAATGATATATAGTTATTTACAACTGGCAATTAAACGATTTAAAGAGATTATAATACATATTTTATCGCTATATAAAAGTGTTGATTTATTATTTATTACACCCGCGATATTCCTTAAAATTATCATTTCATTCCATAAATTTTTCAATTTGTCAAAACTAAGTGATACTTGCAAAAAATAACTTTATAAATTTACTCTTGGTGAACATTCTGGTGTTTGGAAAATTTACCAGCTTTATGTATTTAAAATAATACACAATTTTATAAAAAAATACCACTTGAATTTCAATAACTAATAATAATCAAGGACATATTTTTCTGATAATAAATAATTATGTAGATATATTATTATAATTATATTGTAGTAAATCGTATTATTTTGTGGAATTTAATTAATTTTCTAGTTATTTAACTCAAATAGAATGTGTTATTATGATCCACAACCCTCCATAGTCCATCATATCCACATTGTTTGGATATTCAGTAGGGAGCTACTCGTTTAAATTAATAAACTAACCCTTTTAAGTCAATTTTACACTCTCGCATTGATAAACATGTAAATTAAAGGGTGCACAATTTACTAGTAATTTTCGGTAATCTATTTTTCTCACTTTAATTGAAGTATTCATATTACTATGATTATAAATTAAATT
The DNA here is from genome assembly GCF_005508785.2 of Acyrthosiphon pisum. Lineage (NCBI taxonomy): Eukaryota > Metazoa > Arthropoda > Insecta > Hemiptera > Aphididae > Acyrthosiphon > Acyrthosiphon pisum. The sequence continues at coordinate 38,756,948 of NC_042493.1, read as the reverse complement.
ACTTAAATTACTAAAAACTAATTCTCTATTTTTTTTTTAGTTAATATAAAATAACTGCTAAATGGATATTTGTTTAAAAAAATATGTTATCACTAAAAAAAAATGTAGTTGGTGCATAATATACGAACATATTATTATCAAAAAAAATACAACTTTTCTTATTAAATTATATACCTACACATGTAAGTAAAAATTAAATAATTTCAAAAACAATACGACGGATTTATTTATGTAGTTATAACTTGTATGATGTATATATACAGGCTCAGCTGTGAAAAATCAAACTTGTATTTATTATTATTTTCAGTCACTAATTCGGATCTATACCGAATAAATACAAATGTGACAAGACCTATACCTGAATAACCTTTGATTTCTCAATATTACCTAATTCGGCGACTTTTGACTGGACGGTAATAAAAAAAGCCGAATGAAAACATGTTTACGGTTTAAACGTAGGACTCAGTTGCTTATTTGTGTATTATGTGTCTGTGAAATGTTATCAGCGGGTACACCTCTTATACTATTTGGTTTTTTTTTGTATGTCTGTTTTATATGTGCGTATACATATTTTATAGACTATACGTCAGCAGTGTTTTTATACTGTCATTCGATTATAACATTTCAAAAGACTCATCCAATAGGAAACTAATATACTATATTTGGTCTTCAATTCGGTGTTTTTTCGTTTGTATGTTTTATAAAATTAAAAATGTATTCACTAAACATAGCAGTAGGCAGTATTTTTTATACTGTAGTCTGTAATTCGATTAAAACGTTTCAAAAGACTCATCAAATATGCAGGTAACTATTTACCTATAGGTACTATTTAGTCTTTAATTTTGTGTTTTTTTCGTGCGTCTGTTTTATGAAATTATAAATGTATTCATTATACATAGTAGCAGGTATTATTTTGTATACTGTCATTCGATTAAAACGTTTCAAAAGACTTATTTGTATATTTTTTTTCATAAAGGGTGCGTCGACAGCCATGATGAGTGGTACGAGCCGTATTAGGGTCGTAATAATACACTGTAGCACACTACTACACTAGCACGGCATTATAATATAATATAATACATCATAATTTATATTAATATTACTTCTACAGACCAGCCCTACGTCGTCTAATATGCGAGTGCTGAGTAGGTACCTACACTTTATTATTCACTTTTAAAATAATGTTCTAGAAAAATCAAATGTTTCAGTTAGAAATCATCGTTCATTTCTTTAATAATGTCACTGCTGCAGAGCGAAACGGTGGAATTGTTATAAAATTTATTTTATTACATTTTAAATTTATTTTTTATCCATAGTAACTAGTAAAAAAAATTATATAATATATAACATATTAGTATATGTTTCATATTTCATGTAAAAGCTTTAGAAATTAAAAATCGTAACTTGGTGTAATTCGATGAGATACCTAGTGTAAAAGCAAATAGTCACGTCATGTTATACTCACAACTATAAGCTCCATTTATAATTTTAATAAATGAATACATAACGTATTATAATAATTGTGACAAAAAATGAATTATCTTTAAATTATTTGATTAACCATACATATTATTATTACCACAAAATTGTTAGGTTAGGTTAGGATGAATTAACGATCTCAATATTCACAAAGTGAACACGCAGACCTGACTGATTTGAGAAATACGTTTACTTATATTATACTGCTAGTAACCGTATGCAATATTATATTCTACACAGTAGGTACACACGTAAAATTTGATGGATTTGCTACTTGGAACAATTGTGTTAAACAATATTTCGGTAAATGATGTAGGTAGAAAATTTAAAAAAAAATAAACAACTCTATCGATATGTTTATAGTTTAGGTGTTGTGGCATGTTCACCGATAAAAAAACTAATAAAATTTATTAAAAATTAATACTAATACTATCAGCCTTAATATTGTTGCACTAGGTTATACTGTGTAACCGCAGAGAGACGGAAAACTTAATTTTTCAAAATACCACGGTTATTGTAGGCTGCCCCTCGGGCAGGAGTGCGTAACGACGACGGTAGCGGTGGAGTCGTCAATACGACAAAAGGCAGGTAACCTATACGGTGTATATTCAGTACGATGCAGAAAGAGGCGCGGCGATACGAAACGTATACGGCGCCGCCGCCGTCGGCCAGACGCAATCGTCGATAAAAACGGTGTGGCGACTTGCGGCGGTGGTGGTGGGAGAGGGGAAGATAACGTAGACTGAGTTTTTGTGTGTTGTTTTTCTGCGTACGTTTTGTTTTTACACGGCTAATCATAATAACAATTTAATTATTATTTGCGCCTAAATAATTTTTAAATATTCTGAGGGGAGTGGATCGTTAAAAAAAATTACACACTATAATAGCCTCGGCGTATCTATGGGTAGGCGAGGGGTGGGGAGGAGGGCGACTGATCCCCTAACAACCTACTGCACGCGAAATTCGTCACCAATGGATGTGAAACTGTAATATTACGAAACCACGAATACAAATGACAGCAATGACAACAACAACGGCAATAGTAATAATAATAATAATAATAATCGCGATCGCATATCTCGAACGTGTCGCCGGGGTGTAGTGCTTGCACGTATTTACGGTCACACGACGGTGGCAGCATCTGGCTTCAGCCGAGGGGTGTATCCACCGGGTCGGGCGGTAAAGCGGCAGGCACGTTCCGGAAATTTAATTAAATCCACGAAACCGCTTTGGCTTTGATTACGGACTGAAAATCCCCTTTCCGTGAAACGATCGTCGGCGGGGACTCGCGACGGAGCCCGACCGCGTTGGCAGCGGCGGCAGCGACCCTTGTGCGAGCGTCACGACCGCGGCGGGGTGGACTTGCGCACGACAAACGTCCCTCTCGCCCGCGCCGACAGCTTCGCCAACGCCGCGCGCGCGACACATTATGGATTTGCCCGTCCGCCCGACGAGTTGCTCCGCCGCCGCCACCGTTCGACCGTATAATAATTGATCGAACGCGCGCGCTCTCTCTCTCTCTCTCTCTCTCCATCTCTCTCCGTTTTTCGCTTCCTCTTCCTCTTTCATTCTCTCTCATTCTTTTTCACTCCGTTGTCCTCGGCCGACGGTAGGCGCGCGCACTCGCTCTCCAGACACCGTTCGTACGCTGCCCAAAATAACGAAACGCTGCAATAACGGCGAACACTGTGGTACATAGTTGTCGAATGAGTATCATTTCGTCGGTTCATTGAACGGCATTTTTCTGATTCACGATCGCCCCTGATCGCCGACTTACTCGCGATGCACCCCACGGGAGACGAACCGCCATCGGCGGTACGACGGCTAGCCCTTTGACGACCGGGTGGCTGCAACGAGCACATCGACGACGGGGCCGCCACCGCTGACCGTGTCCCGAACGACGTCAGCCGAAACGACAAAGGGTGAGTAGTAGACGCCTCTCGTCGAATGTAATTATAACGTCGGCCTGCAAGTTATTTTTATTATCCTATTCGTCATCATTATTGTGTTTTATCGACTTATCGCATGGTTGACGTAATTACGGGATAATCTAACGACGATCGTCGTATACATGTATTTGATAGATGAGTTTATAATACCAACGTAGACTTAATTTTTAAAAAAACCGCCACCGCCACCTTTCCACCCGTCAGTTCCCGACGTATACCGCTCGCGGAGTCGGGTGGCAAGGTGTCGCGGGTACCTACATTGATTTACAATTCTTTCCGCGCCCATCCCGTTCTTTTCTTTTCGTTACTCGAAACCAAAATTTAAACTATACCAATTTGTTTGTCCATATGATGTGATCGTGATGGTTATGCGGTTTTCAACAATAATAAATCGTCTGAATTACCATATAGTTACTGTCAATACTAAATAGGTAATATAATATATATATATAGAAATTTGGTAAGACATATTAGAGAAATTATAGTTCCTATCTGCCTATTAAAAATAAACGTTTTTCAATTCAAAAAAATCATTCGCTTGTTTAAATTTTTACTGACTGGTGCTAGGACGACACAAACGTTGCCACTTAAAATCATTTTTCCTATAAAATGATTTATCATCGAATTCAAATAACACATCCCTTACAATGACATGGTCAGCAATTTCTGTACAGCAGTGCGGTACCCACTTGTCCACCTTTTTATAAATTACTTTGTTATAGAAAAAAGTTGTTATTATTAGTAAACATAGAATATTATGATATTTAATCTTAACTATACCAACAAAAAAAAAACTAATAGGAAAGATGTTGTTCATACCACAAATGATTTTCAAGACATAAACATCAACCAGTCTTATGTTAGGACGTTAGGTATAAAATACATTGAATTGATAAATAGAACTATGGATTAAAATTTTAGAAAATAATACCTTGAAACAATACATTTCACCGTGAATCAAAATCAAAATCTGTTTACCTCAATTTCGTAGACTTGCATATTTTGTTCTTCTATCATACTCAAACAGTTATTAAAATTAAACATTTGAATGTTTTTTACAAATTTCCTAAAAATGTATTTGATTTTTTTTGTAATTTTAAAAATCGATATATACGCCTAATCCTACTAACAATTGAACACGCATTCTTAATGCACGTGGGTCACAAGTAACAATAAATACTAAATAAAAGCATAATATGCGGAAGTCACTTTTAATGACAGTAAGGTGAAGATGTTATACTTAACATTTAACATAGGTTAGCTGCTCGAAAAATCCAAATTGAATAAATTATGATATTATAGACTACGATTAAAATGCAAATTTTTTTGGAGGTAGTGAGCTGTTTAAATATGCTTAAATGCCTTATTAGTTATTTGAATATTAATTTTAATTCATTCACATAATAATTATGTGTTAGTTTTTGACAATTGTATTCTTTCTATATTTATGTAATTTATGGTAAATTGTTTACTTTAAATTACGATATTGTAAATAATCTCCCTTATTTTCTACAAGTTTTTTGTTTTACAAACTTTGTTTAAAACGAACTTCGTTGAATTAACATAAATGCCTTTGGTTGTTTGTTAATTATTACACTATAAAATGCACATTGTTAAATTGAATTCTAGTAGGTAATTTATGTTATAAATAAATCGGGCAACGCCAATGAAATCATTTAACTCTTTCGTTCAGCTAAGTATTGATCATACCCGTTTCGAACAAGTACTAATGCTCTATATAATGAATAATGAATATAACTTTTAAATTAAATCACAAATGCAATACGCAAAAAACCATTAGAAATATATTCAGGATTAATAAATGTAATTGGTAACAAAAAAATATTTGTGTTACATTTGGTATTGATAGTAAAAATGTCCCTAATTTCAGATTTGTTAATAATTTTGTTAATTATAAAGTCTGTCCTGTCTATAATAAATGGTGAACTAATTATTGAATAACTTCTGTGTTTAAGCATTAATTCATGTGTATAATTTATTTCTGGCAATAATGTGGATTCAAGGTAGCTCTTAATTCTTAAAGATTATTTGTTTATTTTATTTGTATATTACCTAGGTAATTATTATTTATTCTTTATTATTATGAAGTAGGTACCAACGAGTATAAACATATTTACTCAATAGTCAATGGTGGTACCTGTCACAGTTTTTTTTAAAATTGTATTTGTACATAAACTTAATTAGATTGGAACTCATCTTCCTAACTTAAGTTCGCTCACGGAAGCAAATGATTGAATTTGTCTGTTTGTTTACATTAGTTATGGAATTATATGAAATAATAACTAAACAAATAAAATGAATCATTATTACTTACATTTAACACAAAATGTGTATTTGATTAATGATATTTGAGAACGTTTTAGTTATCATCGTAACAATTTCTATTGAATTTTTTGTTTTTTTTTTTCGTGAATATAAATTATTATCATGATTAAAAATATTGTTTATATGGATATGGCTATTCGCTTGTAGTACCAGCAGTAATAATAAATAACGGTAGCAATATTTATTTTGCGTTGGATAAACAATGTAACACGTAAGCGCAAAAATCAATAGCTAAAATCCGTGTAAAACTACAAACATAATAAGTAAGTAGGAAGGTACTTGAATGAAAATTAATTAATTTTTTTTATGTGAGTGGCTTTTTTGCAATACGATTGTGGTCCGATAGTATTTATTGTTGCCACTGTGGTAGTTGGACAAAATCCCAAGCAAAAAATCTATCGGGACAAAAATCAAATATTAAATACACCCCGGTAAAAAAAAGCGCATGAAAAAAACCCACGCAAGAAATACACAATAACTGTACTATATTATCATTATATGTATTATTATAATATTTTAAAAAATACAATAAGTATGCTTCGTATACAAATAACCATTATATTATAATTTGTCACAGCTTTTACTTGGTTATAATTTCTACTCTCGTGATTAGTTAAATAATATAGGTACACAATATATTAATAAATATTCAAAAACTAAATATTATACAAAAACTGAAAACGAACATTTTCTTTTTAGACGTTGAAGAATGGTGTTATCAAGTGTACCTACACCAAACCCAATATAGGTACCATTTTTGAGAATATACCTTTAATAACATTCATTTTGTTACTCAAATATTAATAAGAATGTCGATATATTGAATGTTTTAAGTAAAGTGCAGTTTACTTAATTTATATTGTTTGGTACTATGTACATATTTTGTATCTTAATTTCGTAAATTGTTTTAAATTATAAAAAAAATTTAGTTAAAATCAAACATTTAGTTTTTAATGCTGGATGTATTTTTACGTCGATTTTTTTCTGAGTTTTCACGTAATGTTCCTACCATTTGAATTTTTAACTGATGCACGAATAAAACAAAGAACATCTCAAAAAAATGTTTATGATATAATACCTAGGTTTGAACATGAGACATAGTATAATAATAGAAGTTTTTTGAAGATCAAATTCTCTTATATTTATAATATAAAAAAGTAGTATAACAATAAAACCCCGGTGTAGGATAACTCTGTAAGAGAACCAATGCGATTGCGTTTACATTCTGGGCATGTTCGTTCGACGTGGCTGTGCGCACGCGTAGGTTACACCAAAATTCAAATGCCTACCCTCGACGCTTTCTGTAACATTAACGGGACGTCAAATCATTGACACCGGTCGGCCGCAACGAACGTGATACTTTTTTTACGTTTCTTTCCTGTGCTAACGACCAATGTTTGTTAAAACAAACGCGCTCTGATCGAATAACCTAAGGTTAGTGATTATTTATTTATCAGTTTTATGTTGAAATAAATAGGTAAACAACCAATCGTTTGGAACTATGAATAGGTATTACTTCTTACCAATGACATTAATTATACCTGGAAATATGTTTTATGTTTACCCCCGAAACCAAAAATTATATAGAAATAAAATCGTATTTTTTTCAACTTTGAAAAACTATAATCGAAATGATTTCATTAGTCTATGTATGAATATATCGTAAAAAAATTATTTTCAGTTTTTTACATCCGTAAATATACATTTTTTTTAAATTGATAAATTACATTATTTGCAAAGGTTCCCATTGCTTTGTATTTTGTACAGATTTTCCTGTATGGAGAATTCCTTTCTGGACTGTAGATTTTCAGTAGGTACTATATACAACGCTTATAACCGAAACAATGTAATAGAATTTTTGAATTCATTACATACCTATTAAACATTCTACATTTCAAAACTATCAAATTTATTCGTACTGTTTTATTAGTTTAATAATATATGGTAGGTGCTATCTTTATACTATATAATGTTTATTATTAAATGTCAATAGGTGGCAATAGCGTATAAACTTAATCAAATTATTTAATTTGAAATTTAATTTCTAACCAGTCTCGTTTCTAATTGAAATCGTATTTACAATGTATGTCGTATGTATACCTATAAAATGTATAATTGTGTACAAAACTAAATATTACTACAACTTAATGATAGGTTAATGATTAGTATTAATATAAATAACTTGTGATTTGATGATGTACAAGTGAGAATATAAGTAATAACCGAGGTAATAACATTGTAATTATTATTATTCAAAGACATTCGATTTTGTTATTTTTAGCAGTTAATTGTAAAATTAAATTATATATTATACGTAAATAATAATACTTTTATTTATATATGTGAAAACATTATCTATTTATTATGTATTGATGTAATATGTAAGTGAACGGCTGTTGACAGGTTTTTTATTTAGTCAAATAAACGTACATAGTTGAGCCAAAAATAAATTCTAAAATAATATAAAATCTTCATATCTTTGTCATCAAGTGGTTAATACAAAGGGTAGTTTTCATATCTATATTCTATACTAACGACTTTAAATGAAATATCTGAGAAGGAACACCAGATGTGTTCCTTGTTATGAAAAGAAACATTGTTATTATTAGCCCTTGGCGATATATGACAGAGATAATAACATACCGGACTGTCTTAATCGCGCGCATGGGACTAATGTTAATTATAAAATAGAAAATAACGCTGTCTTTTGTTCTAGAAAAATACTTTTATTCTAGTTATTCTGGAAGTGGAGGTGATTTTAGATTAGAAAATAAATGTTATGGTCATGATCCAATGACCGTTTATATTGGTCTTTTAGCACAAGCATTCGCATCATATAAAACTAGTAACGAAATTAAATTGAAGTGTATACTGAAAGAATTCCAATTAAAGAACCTACCTATAGACTAAAACAAAATGAATAAAAACAATTTGATAACATAGTAGATTCTTATAGGTCTTGAGTTGTTTTTTGCTAGACGTATAGGAATCTAAATCTAATTAAATTATATCAATTTAGTGAAAACTTAACGTTTATATTATTACTTTTGGTATGAAATAAAAGTTTAGTTGAAAGCTAGTTAATAGTTAGTATCATACAAAAAACGAATAAATATTATTAAAGATGTATGCATAGGTACCTACTACCTATCTTATAATCACCTATAGGAATGAAGCTAATTAGGGTAATTACTATAGGTAGGTAGTAGGAATTCTAATGATTATCATTTATCATAGATTTTTCAAATGTTTCCACACTGATTATAAGCTAGTGAATTTACCCTAGCATAACTTCTTTAGATGTTACTGCTTACTGCTGCATACGTTTTATTTATTTAAATTAAAAATAAAAAGCATACAATTAATACCGCATACATATTGAATATTATAGGTACCCACAGAATCATTTTTTAAAATAAACCGAATACATTTAAGTAACTAACTAGGTACCTATTTAAGTACTTAAAAACGATTGTTTTTATACTCGTGCGTTATTTGTATTAACATAAACAATATTCATTTAAATAATACAAATTAATTTTATAGTAATATAATATATTTAAAGCTAAGTAGGTAATCAATATATTTTGATATAATTATATTATGTTGTCTATAGGTACCGCTTAACCAATATTTAAATACAAATAAGTTGTATTTTAGAACATATTAACTGTAAATTTATATTGAAACATCTGATTATAATATAAGTACGTTACTCGAAGGAAATTAAAGAATAATTCATTAATTAGAAAAAATAACTTTCCTATATATATCATACATAATATTTAATATTATTATAATTTAAATACCTACTTAAGATTATACACACTAAAAATTATTCAGTTCGTTTTATATATTCAATATATTATATTATAATACATATATATTATTATGTCATAGATACTTTGTGAAATCGATCCTTTCAGGAAATGGAAACGGTGTTTTCACACTTCATGAAAAAAAAAAATGATGATTTAAAATTGGAGAGACCATATCGTGAAATATTTTTGTATTTACAATAAATTATTATAATTATTTATTTATGTCATATTTAAAATCATAAACGGATGTATACATTTATTTAAAGATACGTTAGTTATACATATTATCGATATTTTGTATCCAATATAAATAAATATTTAACTCATATTAAATATACAAAAAAATAAGTTTATTTAATAATACAGTAATTTGTTTTAATTTTAATTTAAGGCATTTTAAACAAAACAATGAGTTATGACAACGGTTGTTTACATTTTATGATATACCTACCTCTAAAACAAGCACATCGTTTTGATTGACATGCACTTTTAATTAACCAACTAAGGAACCAAAACCCCTAACCTTATGATACAACTTGGGTAGTTTCACGTAATGTGAATTATTTTTGTTTGTCGACTGGTACCTACAGATAAAATAAAAAATTTTATGTCATGCTACAATGTTGCATAATTCAAAAAAAAAATAATTGAAATACGTGAATGTAGAATAGATTGTAATCAACAACTTATTAAATAGACACTTGAAGTGGCCATTTACTTTATTTATTTAAATATTTTCGTATTTCAAGAAGTGTTTATGACATAATATTTAAAAATTATTTTCTTTAAATGTATTAAACTAAAAAATAACATTTTATCGAATATTCGTTTTGAAAATAAAACCGTTAGATAAATAAGTGAGCATATCTATGAAGATTAATGAATAACCAATGTATTACTTCTAATATCTTATACATTTTAATTGGCTTAGAAATAAGGATAGGTATTCGATAAAATATCTATAAAGTTCTAGCATAAAAATCTATAGTGGTAATAGGAGCATAGAATAGATAATAATAACAATAATAAAAATAAAAACTATCAAGATATAAATTTAGAATTTGTAATATAGAATAATTAGTTTAAGTATGGGTTTAAATATTAAAGAGTCTTTATATTACATTATTTATGAACTAAATTAATTTACAACAATAGCTAAAAATGTAATATAAAAATAATAGACATTTCAAAAATTAATATGGCGTGAATAAACAGATCACGCGAGAATTTATACTTTATAAATGTATTTTTTACAAGAGAGACTGAATACAATTTCAATACGCCCGACTACTTGTATAAAAAGAGAGTAGGTAAGTTTGGCAGTTTTTGCTTTATTGAATCAGAAACTGATTCTTTATTCAATCTTACTGTCGTCCACGTTAAAAAAGAAATGCTTCTGATCAGCCTGACTGGGTTGTCACAGGATTTTTTCCATTCTATAAAATGAAAGCCCTATTATTAAAACGAGTTTTTCAGACGTATTTCAATCAAGCCACTCCCTGTATTGTCAATTCCAGTACAAAAGTCCTGAAATGTAGGGGTTATTTTCTACTTAGTACTTATGTGCAATGTACTTAGAGAATCATGTAACTTTTTTCATTTTCCTTATGAAAATTGCTAATAAAATATAACTCACTTTTTTGTGATATAGAGAAACTTTGTCAGAACTTATTTCTCGTACACGCGTAGCGTGCTATATTTGAATATAAGTTTATAATATTATTGCAGAACTGCATTTCAGAGGTATTATTGGAGAATCATTATATATAAGCACAATGCTCACATTTTCTATGTATACCTAGTAGAATTTATTATGTTTATAAAATAAATATTTAATTTTAATACTGTACAATACCTATTAAATTGATCGAAGCTTACAATTTTTTTACAGAGAATTATTGTTCAGTCAAAGTCAATAGTCATACCTACTATTATATTATTTAATCGAATAAACAAGAATTATTGATATGACTTACGTTTATTCCAGTTTAATTTTATTAAATTTTTCTCATGTTGTTAAATGCAATTAAAAATATTTTTTTTTTTTACATTACTCCAACTATTTACATTACTCTCTATTGCATTGGTGTAAGATCTCATCAACAAATCATTGACCTGTATCTGTGTTCGGTGAATCAAACAATTTTCTATTGACATATAAAATGTTAATAATAACAATTAATAGTTATAATGTTCACTGATCTGTGGTCGTATAATGTAAATTACCTACTCACAGTATCGGCAATTTATCATACTGAAAATATTTATACGTACATACCCACATACTATATAGGTAATTATTTAGTACCTTTTTGTATTTTACTCAATAAACATGTATAGGTATTTGCATTGATTATAAATACTTTGCATCTTATGACGAGGGAAAGGGAGGACTCGTAACATGCACATCCGACTATTAGAGTTATAAATATTCTAATAACATTCAACTTGAATTAACAATGACGCGCAACGTGTCACTTTTCATAATCTATGCACGGTGACACGTCAGCCCCTTCATATTATAATATTACTTAGATCGTTGTTTAAGTATAATATGCCTTTAATATTATTTAGGTAAATCGTTTTTTGGCAACACAAAATATAACTTCCACTCTAAAAGTGCAATACATTTAATTATAATCCATAAACATACAACTTTATGGATTGCCACAAATGGGTTTTTAAAAGTAAAAAATATTTATCGTTGTTAAACTAGTAGTGCTCTAACATTAAAGTTTTACGAAATTGCAGAAATTTCTATCTTCGACAAATTCAAAATGTTTTCTCCGTGAAAAGTTCATACTAAGAAACTTTCATCAATTTTCATCGGATGAGAAACTATTTAATTCGTACGAGTCAGAATATGTATATTTATTAAAACAAAAATTCGTAATACAATAAGAGCATAATAATATAATATTATAAATTCGAAGTTTGGAAAAATGCTATTCACAACAGTCAATGTTTAGTTTTCGTGTACCTACCTATAGCTTGGCAGTAATACAAAGAAATACCTTATCAATATGATATCTATAATCGACTTTTGAAGACTTCGAAAAATCATTGATGTGCGCATTTTCAGTCATTGATGCGATGGATTTGTTTTAAGCAAAAGGTTTTACTCACCATCATCATAAGCGTGCGCTGTCCGTTGTGGCAAAGTAACCCGAACCTATTATGGGCAATGAATGATATTTCAAAACATTTTTAATTTAATTGATTTATATTTTATTTTATGCCAACTATAGATATATAAAGCATAAATACAATCATTCGACTTTTACATAAAAAAACTATGCTAAGCTTTTTAGGGTTAAAGATTAAAACGCGGAACATCATAAAATAACATATAAATAGATATATATATCAGCACCCCCGTACAAGTAATATCATGTATTAATAATTTAACAATTTAATTTTTATAGATATAAACTTAGGTAGTTATTATTAATGTTTCATGATACAAAAAAATTAAAAATTAAAAATTACAATTCTAGACCAAAGAATAAAATAATACTACTATGTAACTATATGATCTAAGTTGGCAAGTTGCAATCTATAACAAGTATCGTACCTACATCATGGTCCACCCGGTCACCCCCATGCTCAATACCATTGAATAAAAAAGAGAAAATCCCTCTTTTATTTTGTTATTCATTTTTAGAATTGTAAAAACTGTTTTAGGTGCCTACTAATATTAACATTGCCTTTACCTACCTATAGGTACTTGTGGTTTTATTTTTACTAGAATATTTAACATACCTATAATACAAACAACAGTTCCAAATCTCCTTGATTTTAAAACTATTAGCTAATCCCGACTTAATTTAAATATTTTAACATAATATTTGGTTCAAAAACTATTTTGAGTACCTACATCAGCGTAGAAACTAAAAATTTATAATTTTGATAGAATCGAGTTTTGAAGTTTTTAATATCTTAGATCACTGATAAATAAAAATGTATTTTATATAAATATTTGAAATTTTGGTATTATATTAAAAAAGTGCTTGAAACAAATACTATTAACAATTTTTTTTCATTAATCAAGTAACTTTTTTTTTAATTACCTACTACACTATTGCATTTTAATATTCACTTAAAAATACATATTATAATGTGGTATAAAATGTACTATGCCGTATGCGTACCTAATTTATTAATATCTTATGTTCGAATCACTTGGTTTGGATATTCTATTTTTGTATTATACATATCAGTTAAACAGTTTCTATATGGTACCTGATAATCTATACCTACTTTATTAATTAATTTGATATGAGTGTCTACTGCATGAATTTTTAGATTGTATACGCAAGTCTCAGATTTTTATTTGTTAAAATTAATAGCTTATCTTAAATATACTTGGATTTTATTTTTCGACGTCTCAAACAAACCTTTGAAATTATTTATGTTATTGTTTACTTATAAAATAGAGGTACTATAAAATTGTTGTATAATATTGTCCATAAATATACCCATAAATCAAAATATTATTATTCTTAAAAGGCATGTTTTATTAATAAATAATTATATGTATATAATGATTATTATTAATTTCGTAATCATTTAAACGAGATATAAACAATTGTAAATACTTATTATTATTTTTTTAAATTATGTGTAGAATATTTTTCTGTTGGCTACACTTAAAAAAAATAGTATTTGTTATTTTGGTTCGAACTACGAAAACAATAAAACCAGACAAGTCGCGTCTATGGTAATTACTAAAATTAGACTGGCAGTTGTTAACAGATAATTTTAAAAGAAAAACTATTTTTTCCTAAATTTTACCTGCACTAACAAAATGTACAATAGGTACCCACAAAAAAAAAAAAAAATACAAATATAAATGTCATATTGAAAATTAAAACCAATAACTAATATTTTCTAATCTATATTTACATAACTTTTTTATTGACCACTGTTGTTAATAATAATTTGTCATACAATTACAAATCGATAAAGTGACAAATGTTATTTATCTTAGAATATCATAATAATATGTAAAATATCGAATGTTGAGTATTTTATTTTTAAATACAAGTAGCCAGGAGCAAATATCTACGGCTTATCGACCTAACGAAACATTTAAATTATTTATACTATTATATATTTGAAATTTATTAGCTATTGAATAATAATTAGATATTTAACACTTACTACAAGAAGTTCTAACTTTTTATAAATTTTCTACGCAGGTAAAATATATTTATAATGTTTTATACTATTTGTATTGTGTGTTTAGGATTTCCCAATGGACAGTTTATCAGCATGTTAATATTTGAAGTGGAAAATTATTCAAAATGATGTTCCCTGGTGAGCTTAATACAAATTCAAGGGCTAATCCGCCTGTACCAGTTTTTCCATTAAGGTCTACGGGATTAAGTTCACAATATTCGCCGTACTCAACTTCAAGATTTCAAGAAATACAACAAAAATGCAATTTAAAATGCACATGGAAATGCAGTTTTCTTCTAATGGTCTTTGTTACCTTCATAATCACCACATTCCTTATTTATTTGATGGGTTAGTTAATATCAATAAAGATAAAGTAAAGTTCCATTATGATGTACGATTTGTTTCTTTGAAAATAGCTATGAGGAAATCATGTACAGACATAAGGGAAAAATGTGTTTTCATGGAAAAATCAAGGGCTATTGCAATGGATTTGGAAAATTCGCTGAAACTTACCACTGAAGGTAAGAAATAATTGTATTTTAATATCATCAATAATTAGACAGCAAAATACACATATAAAATATAAATATCTAAACCTATCTACATATCATTATTATACAATAACCAAATAAAAATACTTTACTTTTGTACCCTTTTATACTCTATTAATCTAGAGATTTATGTTTGGAACATGTTCAAAACAATTAGTTTTTGTCTTACACATTTGTTGTTACATATACATAATATAGCAATGACTGTAGATGAATAGTTAATAAATCGGGTTAAATATTTATAATTTCAAAATAAAAATAAAATTCTTTTAAATTAAATTCTAGATTTAATTATACATATCACTTAATGTTTATCGTTCCTAATATAGGACGTACCATATATTTTTTTAAGCTTATTTTATTTGGAAGAAATGTTGTCAAAATATGTATTATATTTTTTTGAATATTTCTTATAAATAAATAATTTAATTTTAATACATAGTATTTTTAATGTATTTATTGATATTATTGATATTTAATCAACCTAAGTTTATTTATTCAATTGCGTTTTTATAATACTAGACTTAAAAAGAAAAAGATTAACTATTTGTCAATGTGTGGCTTTATTATCATTTATATTATATTATTGGTCCATCGATCAAACAATTTTGAGCTTCGGCCATTGATCTTAGATAAATACTAGATTATTTAAATCCAAACTTTAACTAATAAGAATTTTAGATACGTCATACATTTTTTGGAACATGTAGAAATACATTTTTACAAAAAGTCAAAAAATATTAATATAACAACTTTTACTTGTGGTATTTAATAGATTTTCTGATGAGTAAATCCAACAAGCACATTCTTAGAAATGGGTTATCGATAATATCTATAAAAAGTACATTTTTCTAACTGTGTTTTATATACGTATTAAATAATTACCCATGTAACAAATTTAAATTCATTTTCCATAGTGGCATAGTTTGTGATTAACTATCTACACTAAATCTATAACGTTTTAATACATAAAATCGTTTTTTTCAGCTCCGCCATTGACAACGACTACTGTGGCAAATGTATCAATACGCGGTAAATTTAAAAGCGACGTAACTCCAGAAGATCAAAGTGATTTGCATCGCCAACATACTAGGTATCAATGGCCCTCAGTCTTGGAAATAACTAGCTTCAATACTCCATACAGTTCCAATGTATATCCATACCATTTTTGGAATTTGGAGTTTTATAATAAACAACCAGTGTTCATGAGGCTCAACCTAACATTGCCATGGGGAGCTAATTTCGCTGTATATGGTCGACGAAACGTAGCTCCTAGTATAACCCAACATGATTTTTCGGAATTCATTAAGGGAGGTAGATTGGATAACAGGCTAAGTCGCAGGTCAACAGATGTTATCGAAAAAGATCCATTGGTCGTTAATGTGACATTAATACAGTACTTAGACACGGGTCGATGGTTTTTGTCCATTTATAACGATGATCTCCGACCACACACGGTAGTACTTAAAATCGCAGAAGCCGAAGATGTTTCAACGACCTGTCCCAACGAATGTTCCGGGCACGGGTCCTGTTATCTCGGAAAGTGTGACTGCATCGATGGATATCAAGGAAACGATTGTTCTAAAAGTAAATATGTTTGCATTTCTATATTTCTTTCGATTTGATTGGAGCTTGTTAAATTGTACTAACTAATAAACGAAAAACCCATCAAGGTGTATGTCCAATGTTGTGTTCAAACCATGGAAAATACGGTGGAGGCCTTTGTCATTGTGAAGAAGGTTGGAAAGGTACAGAATGTGACATACCAGAAACAGATTGCAGAGTAGCCGATTGTTCTGGACACGGTGTTTGTAAAAACGGTGTATGTCAATGCCAACAGGGATGGAAAGGAGATGATTGTGACGAAGGTACTGTGATATTTTTATTTATTATTTGATTATAAAGATATATTTTCGTTTTCAGTGGACTGTATGGATAAAAGCTGTTCTGGCCACGGTATCTGTGTATCAGGTAAATGTTATTGCAAAGCAGGATGGCAAGGCGAAGATTGTTCATTAATGAATAAGCAAGTATTCCAATGCCTCCCTCGTTGTTCAGACCATGGTGCATATGATTTAGAAACGGGAGTTTGTATTTGCAATAAATTTTGGACTGGGCCAGATTGTTCGCAAGGTATATTTACTCTATACGTTTTTCGTTCACTCATTGTGCAATTAAACCTTTGATTATATGTCATGTCATGTCCATACCTTACTGATTTCAGCGTTGTGTAATCTTAACTGTGGTCCACATGGAAAATGTGACCAAGGTAAATGCGAATGTGACATTGGATGGACAGGTGATAAATGTGATCAACTCCCTTGTGACGATAGATGCTCTGAGCACGGACAATGTAGAAACGGTACATGTGTATGTTCTAGGGGATGGAACGGCAAACACTGTACTTTTCGTGAGTTAAAGATAATAACTAGATTCATTATATAATTAAATATTGTTTTATTCTAAACATAATAAATTATATTATAAGTTCAATTTTTTCGAATTTTCTAGAGGGTTGCGATAACGGTTGCGATAATCACGGAAATTGTGTCTTAGTTAACAACATGTACAATTGTGTATGCAATGATGGATGGGAAGGAGAAAGCTGTTCGGTTCGCTTAGAAATGGAATGCAACGATGAAGTCGATAATGATCAAGGTATACCTAGATTTAAATATTAGTGATGAGCAAAACAAAGCAAATGCCTACCAATATTTGAAATTCTTGGTCTTGTTGAATTTATTTTAGTATTGTTGCAAGATTCTTGCAGTCTTTCATTTTTCCCTTAATATATTATATAAAAAAACATAAACAACTCATTTATACTGTCTACTAGACTTGAGGAAATCGGTAATTGAAGTAGATGTTTATGGTGTTTGTTGAAAAGTATTAGTATTTCTTTTTAATTGTCGATAATATTGTTTTGTTAATCGTACAGTATTTTAAATTTCATTTATATGTAATTTATTTTATTTTTACTAAAGTACACAGTTAACAAAATCCAGATATTTTGTTTAAAACACTTATATCGTTTTAAAATATTCATTAAATTTAGGTACTGTTTGTGTGTGTATAATTGCAAGTAACTGTGATTATATTAGCATAAATACAAATAGATAGAGTTTCACGTTAAAAAAAACCACTAGTAACTTCATCATTCGTCCAAAAACTGAATTTTATTTAAGAAATAAGATTATTTTACACTTACCCACGGCATATAAAATATTATCAAGGAATCTAACAAATATTATAGTTATATGCGTAGCAAATTTTACCATATTATTAATATACCTATATATGCCTAATATAATATATTAATTCTTAATTCTAAAACTATACGATGATCAGGTGGTATCCGTATATAGTATGTAATTATAATAATAATATTATAATGTATTCAATATTTATACGGGTTACCTAACGAATAAGTTGGGTCTATAAATTTCTAGTAATAATGATAAATCACTATTTTCTATACGTCTATACAGTTACTAAGTTTACAATTTGTATTACAACTAGAATCTTGTCATTTTGCTCTTTGGTTCCAGTATTGCACTTCAACTCTTTTTATGGTCTTGCTAGTGTACCTATTTACAATATTTGTCTTGATCTTGCGAATGCAACATCAGATCAAGACCAAGACTGCAAGTTTATGACTAATTTGCTCACCACTAATTTCAATTATAATTACTTAGTGACCCTACGACTTTATGAGTGTTTAAAAATATAAAGTAGTACCTACCTACCATACCAATGTTTACTTACATAGTGTTTAAATTATTTAATATATTATTATACGTATACAAAAATATGTATTTACGACTTGTGGTTGAAACCACTGAAAAAATGTATTATATTATTTATTGTAACATAATATTTTTAATTAAATACCTAGGTATTCTGTTTTACTATGATGTACAATATAACATATATAACTGTTTAGATGGAATGACTGATTGTTCAGATAGTGAGTGCTGTAATTCTGCTTCGTGTGCTGAGCATATAATGTGTTTAGCTTCCAATGATCCTCTTGACGTATTACTAAGGAAACAGCCACCGTCGGTAACGGCTTCGTTTTATCAAAGAGTGAAATTTTTGGTAGAAGAGCATAGTGTCCAAAGCTATGCACATTTGGATGAATACAGAGAGAAGTAAGTGTTTGGTTATGTCATTACACCTATTCATACATAATACATATTATATATTTCAATCACTTATTTAAACAAATGTATAATGATTCACATGTTAAATACAATTATTTTCAATATTCTCAAGTTTGAACAAATTAAAGGCACACATTAATTATTATAAGCTGTGTGTACCAAAATACACAACCATTGGTCGTCCGTATATCAAATAATTAAATATATTTTTGGCTTAAATTTACTCAAAAAATCCATACCAAGGTACACTTTGTTGAAAGCATTATTATATTATACACATTTAGCTATTATAATAGTAGATAAAACAGCTAACCTTGAACTGAAAGGATAACGGTAAATTGATTTATAATTTCTTAGTTTCGGATTCGTATTTTTTCTAAATGCTGATCCAGTATTTAGGAAAATGATTCCCAAAAAATAAAAATATTCCCAAATTTTTTATTACCATTTTTAATCAATTTATAATCATAAAATATCGTTTTGTGTAATTTAAAAATAAACGATTTAGACATTTTGATAAAGTGCCAAATGACCGATCCATTGTTAGAGTAGGAATGTATTCTATTTCTAATGTTTTCCAATATACATACATGATAAGTTGTACCTAAAAAATAGATCAGTACGACAGTACGACTTCTACAATACAATCAGACTCGTTGATCATTTATTTTATTCCATTGAGATACAATTAATAAGTAATAATATGTTTAGGTGTATGGGGTTGGATAGATTCAACTATCTTTTTTTTTTTTTTTATTGTTATTTTACTTGTTTTACTTATTTTATTTTCAACACTGTGTTGTGTGTGTTAATGCTTTTATTACATAGATATGTCGAAATTCCATTGTGTACGTCTCGAAAAAAAAATACTTGTGACTCATTTCTTACTTTATTTGTAATAAGTAGCTGCCTGTGTAGTACCCTTTTCTGAATAAAAATGTTGTTCCAAAAGGCTTGGCTTTCGGCAAAAACAATATATATATACTTATATATATTTATATGTATATATACATATTTATATTATATGTTTTATATATTATGTATATATACGTATACTTTTACATAATCACATTTACACTTAAATTACGTAATTGTGAAACGACAAGCTTGATAATATCAAGATCGACATATGAAAAACGAGCATTACGAGACTTTTCAAAATGCAGGTGGAGTTCGTTTTGGTTATTGAATAGAATTTTCAACACAATATAGTTCAACAAAATAAAATATTCTAACGCTGTTAAGATGGTATACTATTGTTTAGTTTAAATTGTTATCATAAAACAAAGTAATAAAACTAAAACACGCAACACAATTCATATAAGTTTAAATCACACGATTAATGTTTCTCAAAAATGTATGTTTAGTACCTATATAATATATTATGATTTAAGAACAATTTTTAGACATCTTAAACAAATCTATTAGAAATGTCGTTCTTTGATTTTACTAAATGCTATTAAGTATATAAGATAATTAAAACGTATTTTATCATTTACCAACGAACTCCGCCATATTTTTGCGTTTGTAAGAAATTGCAATTTACAAAAATCAACTGGGCTAATCCAATGTTCAGCGCAATATTTCTATACTTGGTTTGTTTAAGATGTCTTGAGCTCACAAGAGTTAGATGATAAGATGTTTTTTTTTATATATTTTAAAATGGTATTTTGGTAATATTCCTTCTCTTTTTCATTCTCTTTTTTTCTATTGTCCGTCCTCGTACACTTCGAAACGAATATGTACCATAGTGAATTTTGGAACTCCTTTACACCTGGGTAAGTTTACAAATTATAAATTGTAATTTTGTTTTTGGTTTTTTTTTTTAATATTTCATAAAGCTTGTATTTGGTTTTTTTTTCTGACAGCACATAGTCAGATTGCTCATCATTTTGTTCTCATTTTGGTAAACAATTTAAGAAATGACTAATTGATTATAATAATATATATAATAATTTTATAATTTGTTGTTTGCGAAATTTTTAACCCAGATTATAGTAATATTTATTTGTTCGTAACTTCATCAAGAATGAGTAGATTTTTGTTGCCTATAATAAAAACTCCCCTTCTAGTATCTTATAATATTATGAACTATATTATCCGATTTAACAATTGAACATTTAACTATTCAAATAAAGGTATAAGGTAACAGCATGGGAATTGTTTATGTACAGAGTTGGTGTCGATGTCGTTTACGGGATTAAAAAATAGCCCGTGATTATTATATTGGTTAAGAGAAAAATCGTTAACTATTAGCATAGTAAAACTCCACCTGCAAAATTGTTTACAAATTTTACTACTTCGTTGATATTAATAATAATAATAATAACACAAATTACGCTGTTGATCGAAGTTGTACAAGTTTGTTTTTTATACTATACTTACACATTTTGGTTAGCTTATTAATTACTACAATATACAGATAACCTCAGCTGATGCTCTTGCGATATGTTTACAAGTATAATACAGGTATCTACAACTTTGTTTTGTGTCATATGTGTCTCTAAATGTGTCGTCCAGTAGTAATTAGAATATAGGCATTAGAAGCAAACATTTTAGCACTGATATTAAATATTTTGTTTTATAGGTTATTTATATTTTATTTATATTAATTTAAAAAAAAAAACAAACTAACAAAAAATGAATACCTACACGATTGTGATTTTTATGATGGATGGATCGATAACGCGGGTGATATTATTATATAACTACAATATCGGTACTTACCTAAGATAATTATTATTATTATTATTTTTATATTGTGTCACAATATTATATTACAATTTTTTTGGGGGATATTTATATACATTTTTTTTCATCGATATTACATTTGCGGATATTTTAACCAAGTTGTGTATTTTTTTTATTTACACATGATTATAATATTTTCGTCATAAACTTAGAATTGTACAAGAAGTACAAGATTTTACTCTTCTAAGTTCTAAGTACAAGATATTTTTAATGACGAATAGATTAGTATACCATGCTGCTGCCTTAAACTTTTAAACCAAACAATTGTTTAATGCGTAGTATAGGCAGCTCCCAGGAATCTCTCAAAAATTCAAGTCAGTTACCTACTTAAAATCTGTGTAATTTTCTTAAGTGTTTACTGTTAACTGTTTAAACACATATTGATACATTCATAACTTAATTACATTTTCAATGTAGATTTGATTTGAGAGTTGACCATTTAGTAAAATATTACAGTATGATCATACATTAAGTACATTTTATTTTAAGTATTATTATTAGTATTGAATTAATTTGTTTGTATAATAGGTAGCAATGTTTTTTTATATTTCGATCGGGTCAACGATTTCCGTATATTTTTGCGTAGGTACCTACCTACCGCGATTTGGTCAATCCTATCGAAATTATGGTTTAACGATGCTACATTGGTTGCAGCTATTTTTTTCTCAATATTTTTCGTATCTGACTAATTAATTCGCATTTTTTGCGTGTACATCCGTATATTAGGTATACCTATTGTGTTTCTGTTTAAAAAAATAAAACTTACAACACCAACCACAACGAAATCATTATTGCATGTATATTTCTCTGTTATCACCGACAACGCGAAATAATGCTTGTTTAAAATGTCATTAGAATAGATACTGCACATCATTTTGTGCAACAGCTTGCAGAACCAAACACTTTCGGCTTAATATTTTGTCTAATTTATGCTTGTTTTTAATTTTTTTTGTTTTGTTCAGGCGTATTCTGCTTTTTGCATGCGAACGTTTACATAATATTATCTAATATATTATTATGTATCAAAATAACAACATTGTAAATATATACCTAAATTATTGTTTGTTTAATTTTCGAACAGTATAACCATTGTTTAATTACCTACTGATTAAACTACCGTAAATCGTGAATACAAATATCTATGAATGGAATATGAATTATAATAATAATATAACTTGTAAATATGCAGACATTATCTACTTATTAATATAGAACCGTACTCAGTTAGAAGACGTATAATATGGCCTAAACATCACGTTGATAACTATTGCAGTCATACGTATGGATTTGTTTATCGATTAATAAAATATGCTATTATTACTAAATCATTTATAAACATGCAGCTAATATCCATTTGCACTCATAATTACATCTTAACTATCTACTAATACCTAATAGTGAACAAAAAAAGAGTAACGATTTTGAACTTATTTTATAATCTGTTATAAAAAGCCAAAAGCCGAATTGGAAATAAATCAACTTTATTCCAGCGCCTGTAAATGTTGCTTGTTGAATTGTGGCGTCCTTGTATCTTTCAATATTTTTAGATTTTTTTTTTTTTTAATTATTATAGTAAAAACAAACCGTTTCATTTTTCAATTAACATTTTTCTTCGTATAGTAGCCAGTCTTAACTTTTTAATTGTGTCACACAATAATTGTCATTTCTGTAACGTTTTTTTTTGTCATGTTTAGAGAATAAAGTTAAATATTGGCAAAATGTACACATTTTAGGTACATTATAATTAATAAACAATATAATTTATAATTGCAATTATATAGACTGTTGAATCAGCTTTGATTGGGCTGATTTTTCAATGCCTAAACTTTAAGATCTTTTTTTTATCAAGCTATTATATTGGAATATTTAAATCGTTAGATACTTACCTACTTAGGTATGTTTTATATGTCATGTACTCATGTGTGCCTATGTAACAACTCTGTAACTGATCATGAGTAATCAAATTTGTTCAAAATAATTAATGACAATTAATAAAATGTAAAATTAATTAATAATTATTACTGTACTTGTAGCTGAATTGTTACCTACCAAATTTTTGATGAATTGTTACCAGCCTTATTTTATTTCAATAAAAGTCACTGTAAATAAATTAACAAAAGGAAACTAAGTAGATACAAAATAATAATTAATTGCTCATAGGAAAATGTTTAAAATTAAACTAATAACTACCCGATTATGCTAATTTATAATATTTAAGATTTAACATAAACTTTATTTAAATTAATTTGAAACCAATTAAGTTAACTCCCAATTAGGTAGTCGATATTTTACCCTTAAATGGTATCATTGATTAGCTCCTAAACAATGACTAACTAGCTCAAAATAAACTTATTTATAAAATACAAGAGTTACTAAGATGGTATTAAAAAAACAAAATTTGTCACATATTGTAGTGGTTGGAATGTAATAACTCCAGGTTGAAATAATATATATAAATATAAATATTATTTCTGTATTATATTATATACCAATTTAATTCTTAAAATAAATCAGAAACAAACAGTAACTACACGTCACGTGTCATCAGATAACACTGTTAGTTTAGGGTTACCAAGTAAAAATTTCCCAAACTCAAGACATTTTTTTTTAACCTGAAATGTATTGAAATAAATAATATTTACTTTTTTGATTGTTATATTTTTTTATAATGAATAATTTATGCAAGCAATTATACAATGTACAATGTACATGTTATGCAAATTCAATATTATGTAAAACACTATTATTCATATTATTTATGAATTATATTTTAAAATATAGTGTACACGTGTCTTCAATCAATTTTATTTACGGCTTAGGTTAATCAAAAAAAAAAAAAAAATCAAACAAATGTAAAAATAATTCAATGACCAGTCTTCGGAAATTTTGGAGTCCCGGGTTGCTCCTGTGAATTTTATGAATCTTTGGCTGATCCATGCACTTGTTTTAATAAAGATTTGTTTTCCAAAATGTGATCATAGATTTCATCACAAAATATATCATTGGAACACGTTTTTATAATAAGAGAAGCTTTTATATCAAGTTTGTTTCTTACATTGGTCCATGTGCTGTACTGCTGTTTATGAGTGAAAACAAACGTTCCACAGCTGCGTTTATCTTTGGAAAAACAAAAATAAATTCAACAACATTTAATAGTTTAGAAAATGCGTGTTTATTGTAGGTAAATGTTTTGAAAATAGATTTCCATTTATTTTCTATTTCTAAATAATGCCCACTCTTAATTTTGTTAGTGAAAAATGTTGAGTTGTTCCAAAAACATTTCTTCATCAAAAGTAACATTATTTGACATTACATTATATATAGATATAACTGATTTTTAGACATTTCCCCATGTTACTTGGTTATTGGCTTCGGGTTTATCCATATGTTATCCTTAACATTGATCTTAAATTAATTATATGTTGATTTAAATTGTTCCTTTTTTTAAAAATAGTTATAACAAAGTACATAAAATCCATCACATTTATTTTCAAAATGGGTTATATAAATAAGTTCTTTGTCTTCAAGATTTTCTACGATATCCATAGTAAGAAACTGTACCTTCTATTGGTTTTAATTTTCCCCATAAGATCTTGCATAATAATCATTAATTTGATCGCTGATCATTTTTGAATTTCAACTTTTCTTTTATAGGAAAGAATAAAAAAAATATTTAAATACATACTAACAATTTTTTTTTATAATCATTTAAAGTATGAATTTTGACAAAATAAGAAAAAAATCACGAAAATGTGCAAATTATTTTGAGTTAGAAATTCATAAAAATGTTTGTTTTTAAATCTAAGAATTGAAAATTTAATACAAGATTCCTCATAAGTTTTTCAGAATTAATAAAAAAAAAATGACCACCATAAAGTTAAATTAAATTTTTATGAACGTTTGAAGTTCAAATTGTTACAACACTGAATATTCATTTCACTCGATTTCTCATGTATTAGTTTTCTTATTTTGTTGTAATTAAAAAATGAATATCTGTAGACAGGTACTTGACATTTACATCATATATTAATCTTATCAATTCCTATACTTATATAATTTCAAAATATTTGTACGCATTTTTAGCTGTTTACGGACATTTTAAATTATCAATTTTTTCAGTTTTTTTTTTCTATATATGTCAATAAATTAGATTTGTTGGGTCCAAAAGCGTGAAAATCTTGTCAAATTCAAAATTTAAAAATGATTTTTTAGTTAAACATTTTAAAAATCAACATATTGAGATGTTTTTTTAAAATTATTACATATACCTACCAAGTAATAAATTATATGATCTATACAATCGAATCGTAAAGAGTTAATAAGATCAAACGAATCAATTTAAATCACTTGGATAGGTATTAAAAAAATTAAATTACACGTAGGATAGGTATTCGTTAGTTTTTAATAGTCTTCTTTAAACTATCTATAGGTAATGAACTATTTTATGGGTTAGGTTTTAAAACCAAAAAACAATTCTTAATAGAGTACAAAATTGTATTTTATTTACAGGTTTGATACAAATTATAGAGTATTATTCGTTACCTAACTTTTGTATACGTCAAATAATAATTACTTAAAATAAATATTATGTAGGTACATAATATATCTTAGAGAACCTTGCTATAAAATATTTAAAAATGTACAAAATCGATAGTTTCAATTACTTTTCATCTAAGAGACAATAAACAATGATTAAAATAATTAAAACTTAAAAAAAATACGGTTAAAGTGGTAATTTACTGTCAACTCGTAATTAAAAATGGTTTAAATTTGACATTTTAAAACTATAAACACTAATATTACTATATTGTTTTTGATTAATGTTTTAAGAAAAAAATTACATATGTTCGACTGTGACTTGGTTTATTTAGTAGGTATTAATTGTATTAAAATGTAATTGTGTTTTTTCTCTAGACGAGTATCAGTAGTACGGGGCCAAGTATTGTCACCGCAGGGGTTGGGAATTATAGGCATTCGAGTCTCAGTGGATAGAGATTCGAGATTTGGATTCACGTTGACTAGAGCTGGTGGATGGTAAATAAAATCAACGAATATCAATCCTTGAGAATGTATTAATTGAGTACGTGCGTGCTTAGGTTTGACGTAATGGTCAACGGTGGTGAAGCAGTGACGCTTCAATTCCAGCGAAGCCCGTTCAATCCCCAGACCAAAACACTGTACGTGCCCTGGAATCAGATCGTATCCTTACCGTCAATAATAATGACTTTAAATGAGGAAATGGATTCATATAAAGAATCCACGTTGGACTCGAATGGTAGCGTTCATTGATAATTTTTTTACCAATACCATAGTGAATAACTGTTTTCATAAATAAATTACCATATGCGTAGGTCTATACGAACATAATTCGTACAATGTAACACCGTGCATTGATCACAAAGAAAATCCACAAATTGTATCTACGTGGTTGCCAGAAAAAATCGGAGGCATGCCAGGAAAAAGTGTTATATTCGCGGAAACACAGGTAAAATTGTCCTTCGTAATGAGTTTTATATATTATAAAGGGTAAATGTAAGTACAGTTATTAATACACTTAAGATAACTGTACATTTGTTTCTATGCTATTTCAGACTTCATCATAATTATAGGTCATGATTAAAAGTTATCACTTTAAACTATCACAAATATTGTTATCAGTCTTACTTTATAATCATTGTTTATAAGTTTATAACCATCAGCTACTAAAAAATTTAAAAAAATTTGTTTGACAGGAGTTAGAAATAAATAAAATTTATCCCCCTGATCCGATATCACAGTAGCCAGTAGGTATTAACTATTAAGGTATAATTAAAATAGTCTTATGTAACAGTTATTGGCAAACAATATTTTTTCTAAAATATTGAAAATAAATCATTGAGTAGATACTGGATGATTTGACAAAAAAATATTCTTAGGAACTAAAATATACTTCATGCAAGTATGTTAAATAACTATATCTAAATTAGGAGCTTATGTCCTAAGTATTCTATCTACTGATGACAACAGTGAAATCCCAGCTAATTATTATAATTATCTTGGTATGCATGAAAACTTCAAGAATAACTACCAACGACCAAATAATTATTTTCTGAAACAACATTTTATGATAGAAAAAATTGACTTTTTATCAAATTTAAAGGTTTTTAAATTTTTTTTCTTATGTGAAAAATTTTTTTGTACAAATACATTATGATCAATAGATAATGTTAATGATAAATCGATATTCATTCAAAGTTTAATTCATGTAATAATCTGATATAGCACATCTTGACGAGGGTTCGACCACTTGGATACGACAATGTTAAAAATTCTTATAACTCTCTTAAAAATTAACATATTCTTAAAAAAAACTCTCGAATAAACATAAATTATGTTCTTACCTACCTTTAATTTTGATAATTTTATCAATGAGGTCAATTCACTCTTTTATAAAACCTTGTTGCACAACATTGGAACTACAGAACATACATTTGAATATTCGTAAAACGGAGACAACACACTCAGATGTGGCGTCCTCTTAAAGTATTTATTATTTTATTTTAATGTTTGTCTTATTGACGTATGCATCTATAATTACTACCTACGTCAAATGAAAATATAATAAGTTCATAATTTAAAACAATCTATAAATATTGTATTACTGAAAATATAAACATTTTCAGTAGAAAATTGAATTTTGATTGACATTAATTTACAGAGTAAATGTTTAATTGAAAACTACGTTGTTGAATAAAAATCTTAAGTGTAAAATTGAAATTTTTATTTCTAGTTACTTCAAGAAAGTATTGGTATCCCTGGTTCAAATTTGAATCTAATATACAGAAGCAGCTGGGCAACGGGCTATTATTCGTATTTAATTATTCATCTCACTCAATCTGATATATCACCACAGCTAGAAGTTGTGCACATCTCAGTTGAAATTGAAGGATCAATTTATAATCATAAACTTGAGGCAGATCCTAATTTGAAATACACGTTTACATGGGATAAGCGAAATGTTTACAAACAAAAAGTTAGTTAGCTCTATATAATTAAATGTTTATTTATTCATATAGTATTTACAACATATTTATATTCGTTGTGAAATGCTTCATATTTAATCAACATTATTGTGTAACACATTTATAATAGGTCTACGGAATCGCAAATGCAAAAGTTTCAATTGGTTATGAGTATAAGAGCTGTAATCAAATTGTGTGGGAGGTACAAATGGCGGTTTTACAAGGTTTTGATGTGGACATATCAGACATAGGTGGATGGAGTTTAGATGTACATCACCATTATAACTTTCACGAAGGTAAATTAAATTTGTATTAAGCTAAACATAAGAGTATATAAATAGTATAACTGTACATTAATAAACAATAATAACAATTGAATATTTATTTTGAATATACATTTTGACTTATTTATAAGTATATATTTTAGAATACAGTTCATATAATTCGAGAAACCTGAAATCAATAAATTGATATAACATCGATATGTACATTTTTAGGGATTTTACAAAAAGGCGATGGTTCTATATTGTACTTTAAGCATCAATATCCTCACACATTACATGTGGTAACTGGTACAGGTATGCAAAGGCCATTGAATTGTAAGGATTGTAACGGACTTGCCAAGGACACAAGGCTGTTATCACCTATAGCATTAGCCTGTGGTCCTGATGGAAGCCTTTATGTCGGAGACTTCAATCTTATTAGAAAGTTGACACCAGATGGAAGTGTTTTTACAGTATTACAACTTAGGTGCTTATTTAGAAAATGGAATTACTTAAAATATAAGATCCCTTTTACAAAATATGTACAATATTTTTCAGTGCCACTCAAGTATCATATCAATACTATTTATGCTTGTCTCCAACCGATGGACATTTATACGTTTCTGATCCTGAAAAGCATCAAATACTTCGTGTGTTAACTACAAATTCGGTAGTAGTTGATCCTACAATAAACTACGAGGTATACGTTGGTTCAGGAGAACGTTGTATACCAGGTGATCAAAGTAGTTGTGGCGATGGTGGGAAAGCAATCAATGCAAAATTGTCGAATCCTAAAGGTTTGGAAATTAATCAATTATAATTATTATTACTTAACCTTATTTAACCTAACCAATAAGTATTATTATTCATGATGTAATTATGTGTAGTACTATATATTTTAATTTTTAATATACTGATTAGTGAATAAAAATTAATTTGTATATGTATAAAAATATTATAACAAATTTAAGTCTTAACCTATGTCTATGCTTAGTAATTATTACTAAAAATTAGGGATGGCCCGATATTGGTGATATCGGGTTTATCGGTATCGATTTTTTTTTTAAACCGATATTTGAACTGATACCAAAAAAAAAAAAAAACAAATCTATCAGCATAATAGTATTGATTATAAATTGTAATAGTTAAATGATTTCGGTTGATAGTATCGGTGATATTTTAATATCGGTTCATTGTTTATGCTGAAAATGTTGGTTTTCAAATATATCGGGTATCGGTTTTTTATATGTTGCATATATCGGAATATCGGATATCGGTAGAAAGAGGTATCGGCCCATCCCTACTAAAAATATCCTCTTTAATTTATTTTTGTCCACTTTTTTGGAATGTACTATTATAATATAGCAATAATAGAATATTATAAATTATGTTATACATTCAAATAGTTACTCATTTCCAAAATCGTATTATTGCTATTTTATTTCAAGACTACAATAAAAATTAAAACGTATCAATGACACTGCAATTGGTAACAATTGACTGCTAAGTGCTAATTGTGTAATAAATCATCTGAAAAGCTTATTTTTTTTTTAATACTATAATATGTACTCATATTTAATTCAATTCTTAATTTAAACGATTGAAAATCACGTACCTAGTTATTGAATATAAACGACACCTACCGTGTATGAAGCACCATCGATTTAATACAAAATTAGCATCAAAACTGAATAAAAATGTGGTAGTATTATTTTAAAATTAAACAAACTAATAATAACAACGGCCTCCGATGCTCTATTTAAAATTATTTTTCATTCCTCTAGAAATTCAATATTTCATTTAATATTTTGTAAATTGTGATTTATTTTAAAACTGTATTTGTTTGTACATTAAAACAGTTAAAAATGTATCTTTACTTTGTTAAGTTTGAAGTAATTTTTTTAAAGATTGTAATCTTGAAATCACTTTTTTTTAGGTATTGCAATATCTTCTGATGGGACGATGTACTTAGCTGACGGCACCAATATTAGAGTGATTAGTCGTAATGGAAATATTCATACACTAATCGGTCATCATAAGCATAATAATATTTGGCAGCCGATGCCTTGTAAAACCACTGTACCGACTTCACAAGTATGTCAAAATTGTAGGATCTTGGTTAAGTTTACTTTTTTAATATCTTATTTTACTAGGTACAACTTCAATGGCCTACTAATTTAGCGCTGAATCCCCTGGATGAAAGTTTGCATATCACTGACGATAGAGTAGTTTTAAAAGTGACTAAAGACCATCGTGTTAAAATAGTGGCAGGATCGCCATTGCACTGTTACTCGGGGAATGAAGTAGACAAGGGTGGAAAAGAATCAAAATTGCATGAAAACCAAGAAGTAATGACAGAATCATTGAAGGCCACTCAAACGGCTTTGGGCACCATCCTGGGCATAACGTTCAGTCCATATGGTGATTTATATATAGCCCAAAGTGATTCTCGAAAGGTCAACACTATCAAGGTGGTCAATTCTGCTGGATACATATCACACTTTGCTGGCTATCAACAAACCCAAAATCCTCAAAAGTAAATATAAAATCTAACAACATAGACCAGTACAGAGAATACTATGTTTTTAAAGAAGAAATTCAAATAATAAAAATGTCCATAAATAGTTACTACAGAAGTGCAACAAGGGCTAAAATGTTGGGGGGGGGGGCTCTAGTCCTTTAAAGAAAAGTAACGCGTGGTGGTAATGCTCCCATATAAAAATCATAAAAAAATCAAATATGTATTTGCTAAAGTTTCATTTTTCACAATAAAAATATACTGTCTGTGGTAATCAGAATAAAAATCCCCAAACTACGATATTACTCACGATCTCATAAAAATGAATGAACAAATATTTTTTAAACGCTAATTAGTGTAATGACCACATTATTAATATTTGAATACAAATATATATTTATAATAGGTATAGGTATACTTAAACCGATAAAAAATTTCAAAATCATGTAGGTATTAAAAAACCAATCTATGTTCAAAGCTTTTAACTTACTTTTATATTTATATTATAATTTTCTAATAAACAATAATATTTTGTTTAATATTATATAACATTCTCTAAAATTAAAGCCCTGAAATAAAATATTACATTTTTTAATAATATTTTGACGATAATGTAAATATTAATAATAAATATTATTAGAAGTAGTTTTAACATGTTTTACTTATAGATACAATATTTAAAAGATTATATATTAAAAAATAAACAATTTGCTAAAAGAAAAGGTACTATAATATGTTGAAATCTAGGCACTCCTTCTGGTAGAAATTTTGTATACAGGATAAAAAAAATAAACATCATTCGCTTTGCTCAAAATCTAAAATACTTCAAATAAACATTATTTACCTGTGTAAATTATGAGCATAATATGGCAATATATTTATTATTTATATAGCAATGTGGTTTGTTGGGAGGGTGGGTCTAAATGAGGACGCGTTAGACCACTACAAATAGGATCACGGAATGATAACCCCGGGCCCGTGGGTAATATATTGGAGGCCCTACTATTTTGGACTTTACTACTCATTAACTTTGTCAGGTAACTGTTAGGAGTTAATTTTTCCCACTGTGCTCATAATATTCTTATGATTAATTGTTTCTTTAGTTCAAACAAATTGAATCACTTATAACTACTTATATATATTATATTAAGTATTCTATTTTAATGTAAGTTTTGATTTTATTTTGTTTGACATTCTAATTTTATCATAGATATTGCATTAATGAATTAATGTACCTTGCTTTCTACCACCAACACAATGAGATAGATATTTTATTAGGTATAATCTTAACCATTTTATACTTTATCTAATTATTATAATAAAAATGTTTTGAAAAAAATAACTATACCTTAGTAAGCACTTTACATACATCTATACATTTTTACCCAATAAAGTAATTTGGTTACCACAGTGTTGTAACGGAATCTTATTTGGTAGGTTATAATAGGAAAATTATGCTCTAAATAGTTAAATAGCGGGATCTTTTGATTTCAATTTTATATAGAAGATTTACTGAATTCTTTAAGGAAAAAAAAAATTTAAAAAACTGTGTGATTTATGTTTACTTAGGCAATGTGATTGTGACAGCTTCAATACTACTTGTCAATGCGGAAACGGGTCGCGAGAACATTTATTATCAATCACTGCAAAATTTACAACGATTTCAGCTATTATAGCATCTCCAGATGGTGTGCTTAACATTGCTGATCAGGTACATTGTAATTAATCCTATTTTAAAATTGATTTTAAATTTAATTTATTAAAAATTATTTTAGGGTAATCTTCATATTCTCGCTCTAAAACCATACTTGCCATCGCATGTTATGAATGGCGAGTTTCAAATACCATATCCAGCCACTGGAGAAATTTATATTTTTAATAGATACGGTCAACATACAGCTACTCACGATTTAATGACTGGTCAAGTAAGATATACATTCTTGTATTCTAAGAATACTAGTTTTGGAAAGTTGTCAACCGTGACAGATAGTTCAGGGAACAAAATGCTATTTTTGAGAGACTATAGTAATGTGGTAAGTTTATTTGATCAAAATAAATTTGTTTCGACTTCCTCACCAAACGTCTCTATTTTTTTTTTAAAGGTGAGCGCTATAGAAAATTCACAGGATTATAAATCCGAACTTGTGATATCTGGTGCTGGAAATCTCGTAAAATTTTCAGAAAAAGGGCGATCTGAAATAACATTTAACTACGATAGCAGCACTGGACTTCTTACAAGTCGTTCTGATTCTACTGCGGAAGTACGTTTAGTAATAATTAAGATGTTAATCATAATTAAAATATATATTATCACTATTTACAGTTATCTAACATAAAATAAATTAAACACAAATAGTATGCAGTTATTTTTTTACTCGTTTACTAATAATACAGTTGTATTATTAGTAAACGGTTAATTATCAAAAAAATATTTTTAGCGTTGACTTTGGAAATATATTTTAATAACGATATTAGTTAGTACTTAATATAATAATATATGCTTGAAGTACCTATTAGTATAAGTACCTGTTATATTATTTTTCTTTCAGCAGGGCGGATCGCTATTCATTTATAATTACGATAAATTAGGCCGTTTAGTTGATGTTGTGCTTCCAACGGGTGAAGTTTTTGAACTTTCTTCTCATATATCAATGGAAGATGATGGTTTTGAAGTTAACGTACTAACGCCGTTGCATAATCCTATCAGTATGATATCATTAGATGGTCGTAGAGATCACATAACCATTAAAATGGAAGGGAATGATTACAAAAAGCTTATAGTGAAAAATAGTAAGTCCAAATTTTATTTTTAATAATAGTATACATAGTAATGTGTTCTTATTTTTATTAGGTGCTTCTGCCATTAGTGAGGCTATTAGTTTCAAAAACGGTTCATTTATGTTCCGCTCCAGATCTGGCGAAGTAGTGCAATGTTTTGCGGAATCTAAACACCCTATATTAGAACTGTCTTTGCCAGTGGAAGCGGAAATGTTACCAGTTTTTAATCGACAAGTTTCGTCTAGAGGTACTTTGTCAAACATTGTTTTGTGGACGTATTCTCTCGTTGGAGATGCAGGCTCTACCAAATTCATTATAAGAAGAAAATTGACAGTAAATATTTTTTATTAAACTAGGAATACCGTTAATTATTTACACGATTTTTTATTTAGATTAATAATAGTTCCGTCCTCATAATTGATTATAACCAGTACACAAGAATTGAGACTGTTTATAGTAGTGATAAGCCATCGACTTCCTTACTCAGCATCGCATACAGCCTGAACGGCCTGCCCTTATCCTGGACGATTGGACACTCCAAACACAGTGTTAATATAACATATGACAGGTGATTAATAAAAAATATTTCTTTTAAATTGAGCGTTATCATAAAAATGCGGTCATAGATTCAATCGCCTGGAATCTTGGAGTTGGGGTGCAATAAACGAGCAATACAAGTACACTCATCATGGATTGTGTGTAGAAAAGCTATTGAGCCATAGAGGTCCTGTAAAATATCTTTATAACAGTTGGAATAAGGCAAGTACTGTTACAATTAATACGTCTTATTTAATTCCGTTTGCTTAAAAATTTTAATCAACTTATAATACAATCATAATATAGTCACTATGAATACAAATAATAAATTTACCAATGGTACTCCTCACAGATATCTGAAATTGAACTTTCTACTCATCGAAAGTTTGGGTATTTATATGACGAATCTGGTGGCTTGAAAAATATTGTTTTACCATCTGGAACTAAACATTCATTTTCATCTCAAACGTCATTGGGATTCATACGTTACACATATACTCCTCCTGGATCAACGAGAGCATACTTACAACATTATAGTTATACTGGAGCGCTTCTCCAAACCGTGTATCCTGGAGATGGCGCCCGAGTTCTATATAGATATCGTAGTTCCGGTCAATTATCACAAGTAAATTTATGCACTAAACTGCATCATGCGTATATTTATTTTAAAGTGTATTTGATTAATGATTATAATATTATAATATGTAGGTAGTACACGGAGATGGAATTACAAAAGTTAAATACTATCCAAACACTCAGCTGCCAAGTCAAGTATTAAATATTGAAATGGATTTCGAATATCGATGGGACTATCAGTATAACGATGGGTTGTTAATTGAAGAGAGAATTGACTATGGGCCTAAGACTGGTCTTAGCAACGCCAAAATCACATACGAGTACGATAGTAATTTCAGAGTGATTTTGATTGAAGGTCGCATTGGTGGACAGAGCTTACCAGAAAATCACATTGAATATAACCCGATAACTGGCAGCAAACAGCTTTTGGGTCAATTTGAGGTAAGTTATTTTCCCAAAAATCTATGGAAACGTTAAACTCATAGGTAATTTATTCACAGCGAAGTACAAATGGAAACATAACAAGACTTACCGACGGAACTGGTATATTTAATCGAGTAACAAATGACTATTTCCAAGTGACACATATGTCCGTCACGATACACCAGATGGAAGTTTTCCGCATGGAGTTTATGTACAATCTGGATGGTCGGATTGAACAGTCACGTACTTACACGCATAACGTAGGTGTTAACACTTATACAATCGTAAAGAACTACACTTTTGATGCCGATGGACAACTAATGTCGGTGGAAGCACAAGAGCCTTGGAGCTTTAAATATGATCAAAATGGAAATATGCTTGCCATGACGTACAGGTGCATATTATAATAATATATTTCACAAATATATATATACCTATGTGTTTATGTATATATGATATGTATATACAATATGTACATATTATATTTAAGTATAATGGTATATGTGATTGCACAAATAATTATACACACACATACATACAGTGCTGTAGTCAGGATTTTTTTCGTGGGGAGGGCTATAATATTGGCTAGGGCGAGGGCACTACTGGATTTTTACAATATAGTAATTTGGTTCATGCTATCATATTTAAGAATATTGAATTCAAAAACTCCCATAATATTTTCTTCACTTCCCCACCAGTGAAATTATATCATTACATTTTTTAAGTAAGACTTCTTTCTTAAGGTGTGGGTGGAAAAAAAATCGTAACCAAAAATGAAACGACACGTTTATTTTTATTGTATTGATTTTTCTCACTCTCCCTAATTCACTTATAATTTCACGGGCCCCAATACTTATGAAAGAAGTTTTACTTCCCCAGAGTGTAATGGTGGGCTCACACACTCTCGTTGTTTTTATTATTTTTTTTCGTAAATTTAAGCTTTTTTTTTTTAATAAAAAGGATATTTCAATACCCAAAACTTTGACCCCCTAGCTACGGCACTGCATACTTACTACGAACAAATTAAATATTTGTTTAATTTATAATTAGGGGCAATATGATTCCTATGGAACACAGTGTTATGGATCGGATAGAAAAATTCGGAGAAGGACTTTATAGGTATAATAACCGTGGACTTGTTGTACAAAATGCTAGAGAAGAAAAATTTCAATATAATTCTAAAGGACTTCTGGTAATATATAGAATACGTTTAAAAAAAGTAAGAAAATAATAATTAATTCATAAAAATTAGGTGAGGGCAATAAAAAGAGGCCGTTTTGATGTACGATACTTCTACGATCATCTCAATAGACTTAGTACGCGAAAAGATAATTTCGGAAATGTTACTCAGTTCTTTTATACTAATCATAATAATCCAAACGAAGTGAGTAAATTGTATTACAGAAATTAAAGTATTATGTATTTACCATGACGTGTTATCCGTAAAACAGGTCAGTAATATATTTAGTCCGAGAGATGGAAAGTTGATGTCGCTGACGTATGACGATAGAGGATTTTTAATTTACGCTCAAGTACATAGATATAAGTATTATGTAGCTACTGACCATTGTGGAACGCCTGTCATGATTTTCAATCAATATGGAGAAGGCATTAGAGAAATTATGAGATCTCCATATGGGCACATAGTTTATGATTCGAATCCGTATTTATATTTGCCAATTGATTTTTGTGGTGGACTCTTAGATCAGGTAAATCATGATAAATGAAACGTTATTTAAAAATTGTCTAGTGTTACATTAGTGTTTCATTCAAGTAGTTGCTGAGATCGAACATGATTAAAAGCAATACAGCATAGTATACTGTATTTATTTAAAGTTGAACCCAAAAGTATACTTTCCTAAATTTAATTTGTATTAATTAATTATACTTACCACAAATTACTACAAATACTCATTCAAAAATTATATATAAAATATATCAGATATACAACAGTATTTTTTTTTTATAAAAAAACAGGTTACATCATTGGTTCATATGCCCAATGGAAAAGTTTATGATCCTCTAGTTGGACAATGGATGTCACCTCAATGGGAAGGCATGCTAGCTCGTGCAACAGAGCCCCAACAATTACATTTATACAGGTTTAATGGCAATGATCCAATAAATGTAATGCCTACTCGACAATATCTTAAAGGTATGTTGTTGAACAAATTTATTTCATATATTAAATATTTATTATGTATTGTTTGAGGTATGTTACAGTCTTACAATATAACCAATAACCATATACTTTGTATAATATCGTATTATTTGTATGTATCTCCAAATTTAGTTACTTTAAATCCAATAGAACATTTGATAAAAACTCTATGCCGTTCAATGATGTCCTAGATGGTTCTTCCAGTTTTACCAGGTCTTACCAGGTTCAGATACATCGGAGTTCTTCTTTATCTATTCCATCAGCTCATCCTTTAAATCTTACTAATCCAAACTTCACTCTACGAAACTATGTTCATTTTTCTATCGACAACGTTAGTCACGCTCTTTTAACACTTCAAAATAATAACTATAAGTCGGTGGGCCCTGATGACTAAAGGTTACATTTCGTGCAAATTAAGAGATGCCATCGGCTGATTGATATATGGCATCTGATTGATTACATTAAATTATATCCACACATAACCTCTATCACTGACTATCTTCACCTACAAAATTACTGACTGTGATCATAGAGTGAGTCCCCTGTACTCAATATTAAGTTCCCCAATTGTGGTGTATTAATCTTTTCTAACTCAATTAATCCTATAAAATAAACAGCATACTTATAAAACCACCTACGTGAATTAGGCTTTACACTCATTCCCACCCTCTCTCATACCAAATACATCGAACATATATGTTTTCAAGCTTTCAAACTCCTACGCTTAATTCTCCCTACCTCTCACAATTTTATGTCAACACCACCACTCATTACTACTCTTGAGTACGGATACGTCTTCTGGAACTTACGCTACTGCATATACAAGCTTCATGATTGAAAGGATTCAGATACGCTTTCTTTGACTGCTCGCTCTTAGACTCGATACTCAACAGTCAAACTTCTGCAACTCCACAGTCTTGCTGATCACAGACATGCGTACAATCTCTCTTTCCTTTAAAATATATGTAAAATCGATTCCCTTAATCTTCAATCTCAAATTTGCTTGAAAGTCCCTCACCCATCCACTCTGATACATCTGATCCATCCAAAATCACTTCTTCCCGGATAATTTCTTGACTAACTTCCGAATTATATGGCTCATACGTGACGCAAACCACGACCCATCTTTCACCATCTCTTTCATGGGATATAGTTTTATCTCAATAGCCAGTTAGATTATAGTCATTAGTTTAATTTTAGTCTAATTGTTTATGTTAATTAAATCTTAATACCTGTTACTACGTTTGTGCTCGTTCTTTATATAATTATATATATATATACAGGGTGATCCATTTAACGCAAGACACTTTACCGTTTAACCATCTACTTTTCGTGTAATAAGTGTCTTACGTTAAATGGATCACCCTGTATATATATAAATAGAATAATGAATAAAAAATATTTTTAAATTATTTTAAAAATAAAAATTTTTTTATAGATGAAAAATATTGGTTGTCATTGGTCGGCTACGACTTGCAGCTACTCATGCCTCAGATGCCACAATCCATTTCTACATTCCCATCATTATTACCATCGATGTCAGCAAGCCTTGGCAATATACCATTAGACATAACGTCCGTTTATTTCAATCATTTGACTAAACTGTTAAACAAACGAAAACTCACGTCTCTTCCTGAATCAAAAACCCACGCTGATCCGATCATCAATTCATTCAAAGAGAAGCCGAAATACTATGACCCGATGTGGATGACGTTCTACATGAACGATT
The DNA here is from genome assembly GCF_005508785.2 of Acyrthosiphon pisum. Taxonomy (NCBI): domain Eukaryota; kingdom Metazoa; phylum Arthropoda; class Insecta; order Hemiptera; family Aphididae; genus Acyrthosiphon; species Acyrthosiphon pisum. The sequence continues at coordinate 38,716,721 of NC_042493.1, read as the reverse complement.
TAGAAGATAATGCAGATAGAGGTCCCAAAGCACACGGCATCCAACCAGGAGCATCTCTAGCACCGCTTTTTGGCAATGGTATTCACATATCGAGATCATCGGACGGTCGAGTGATTGTTCAAAGCGTTCCAAATGCAAATCCGATTTATAAGGATGTGTTCACGTCAGTTTTCAACGACACGTTCTTGTTACCATTCAGCTTAGTGATGCACGGTGCCCAACAAGACGCTTATTATTTCGTTAAAAAAGACATTTGGCATGCCAACGAAGATAAGGCACAATTGAAGAGATTTGGTTCGCAGATGAATACCACTTTCCACGAAAAAGAGTTAGATAACAATTCTGGAAAGGTAAGGACAATAATTTAATGGTGTTCTTAGTATGGATACAAAACGATTGCACACAGCTGTATCATTTTCATACTTACCACAACTCTGTGCGTTATTTTTATTCGATGTTGCTATGCTGCCTTGTTGGGAAATCCTAGATGATAATAGAGTATAGAAGATAGTATTGTGTAACCAAGACCAGTCCAGTTAACTGATATTTTCAATTTGTTAATTTAAGTTTGAAGTTGCTTTTCTTTCTTTTTAATTTGTAAAAGTTAAAAATTAATAAAATTAGAAAAAAAAGTAACTTAAGGGGATGACACACCCGCATATGTCATTTCCTTCTTACAAACGTACATAATACATTTTACGTTAACAATAATTCATTTTATTCTGTTATTTTATAGCCAGATAGTATTGATTCATGGTAATATCTAGGGAATCTCATAGGCGTTTTATTATAATTTAATTTCAAGGCAATTTATGAGTATTTTAATTCGTACAAACAATTTTAAATTTTAAAATACTCATAACTTGCTTTGAAATTAAAATATAATAAAAAAGCCTAGATATGTCCTAGATAATAATTTTACTTTTAATTTGTATAATAATTTATATTACTATAATTTAGTAAAACCTAACCTAACCGAAAAAATAACAAAAGGAGGAAGAACTCTAATGATAGATCATATACTAACAGAAATAAATTATTATTTATGTTAATTCTTTAAGGATTTATGGGATATCATGGAACAAATTTTTATTCGGTGTTTAGATATTGGAACTTTTAAAAAATAACTTGTTATGTAATTTAGTTAAAAGTACTTTAACTTTTTAACTGGTGAATGCTCGGCTTTGCATGTAATAAAAGTTCACTCTACTTATCATTGGGCTTAGGGAAATTTTATTTGTTGACCATTCAGTTTCATATGACCACCATTTGTCGGGTAGATTTTATAACATATAATAATATACCTAATAATACCTAAATACAAATATGAACAATGTAGGTAATCAAAATCAAACATCGAAACGGGCCAAAGATTTGGCATTAGTTGATTACTTAAGTAAACACCGAATAACAAACGTAAACAAATTATGAATGGATGGACAATTTGAATAGTTGTGTTAATATGGACACAAAATATAAAAATTGCTACGCAACTCGATATTAATAAGCAGTGATCATTGAAAATATTTCAAATTTTCTGAGAGCATACACACAAATAGATACGATGTTGTTGCCAAGTAATTTAGAGAAATATTTGTTGGTACTTATCTGGAATTTTCATGCCATTTTCAGGGAATACGCTTTACTTTTGTTTTCTCAATATGCGCAAGCTTCACGTCAATACCTACCCTCATAATAATAATAATAAGAATAACATAAAATATTTTGTATGAATACATAATTTCATCTAAACGTAAAATTGTAATTGATAATTGTTGACAACTCAAATGTTAAATAATCAGTACACGGCGACGTTCGGTGAAATACTACTTTATTATTGGCTGGAACCCGATTGAGCACAGTTTACCTTTTTCATTATCCGATTGAGCACAGATATAATTAAAGAATAGAAAATATAACACGATTGGTCATAGAAATACGTACAACGTTGCCGTCCCACACAGCAAAATAATAATTTAAAAATAAATTGAAATATTTACAGGAATTATTTTATAATAATCATCAAAGTATTTATCAGTGTATAAAAGTATAAAATTAAATTATTTTACAAATATATATAATGTATGTCCAATTTAGATTAATCTAAAAGTTAATTTATAGATGCAATTTTTAATATATTTTTTTTTAAGTGGTATCCTAAATACTTACTTCCCACTTTTAATAAATATTTTAGTAAACCATAATTACCTATTATTGTTACATTCAGTTTTTGAATTTCAATAAAACACATATTTTTATGACAGTCAGTTTCAATTGACCGAGTTTTCGTCATGGTTACAGCTTCAGTTTCTTGTAAAACCATAATTACCAAGTATATGTGTGGGTAAGACTTGTAGAATTGTGAATTGTAAGTTCTGTGAAAACTTTCAACTTAGTTTGTTGTTCTAAAAAAAATGCATTTCATAGAAATTAAATTAACATTTTTTTTTATATTTAATAATTAGATTTTGGATGATCTACCTTGGATCAAACATAAGTTCTTTAGCTCATATATTTGGGGGAAATGGAGATTAGCATCTTTATAATTATTAAAAATATATCGCTAGATTCTGAGCAGAGTCTATCATTTGGATAGACACTCATGAGTTCGACGAATACATCGGTTACTTCATGAAATGGAAGAAAATCTAACCAAAAAAAAACTCTTTATCCAATTTCCTAGTCCATCGTTTTCTTTTTTATAGGCTATTCTGAGAATGGAATCGCTGTTTATCTATATTAATTAAGGATACAATTAATGTATGATAATTTAATTTGAAATTATTTTGTACTTACTTTTCGCCACCTAACCTAAATGAAATCAACAAGCTATTAATTGTACATTTTCAAAACTTCATAAACGGCTTGGTGGGTTGCCTTATCAAAGTCAACGTGTAATTTTTGAATATGAACTGACGTCCTAAATATTGCATACATACGCCTTATAGGAATATCCACATTTTTTTATATATATCTTTTGATTTTTAAAATAAACTAACGGTAAATAATAACCATTTTTATATTCATGAATAGTATATAGTTGTACAAAATATTTGGGTGCATAATTAAATGTACCATCGGTAAAAAAATCAATACAATCATGCTTAATAAATTGTAGGATGAAATCTTCGGGAATATTTATGAACGGTTGTCTATGAAACTTAAAATCATCTTGAGTTTTCATTAAATTCAACTGTAAAAAAACGTCTTTCGGTGACTTAGGCAATTTTGGAAGTATTTAATTGAAGATTGTTCTAAATTATTTAAAATTTCGTTTCTGATAAATGTTAAGGGTTGAGTTGACATGATTCTTCAGCACGTTTTTTACAATGCTCACGTAATACTTGCCTTTCTAATTTACTAGGTGAATTTCCTACATGATGATGTTGTCCACTTGAATTAATAAACATTTTTTTTTATCTGGCTCAGAATAAATCATATCTGTACAATTATTTTTCGTGCATCGCCATTTTAATAACTCGCTTTTTGTATGAATCAAATAAACCTATACTTAAAAGCTCCAACATTGGCTAATTCTTTTCCTCTCTCTGATAAAATAACTTTTATTTTAATATTTTCCATCGCGTTCGGTGTATATAAAAATAGTTATTTAAAATAAAACGGGGTAACGTGTAATGACGAACAACAACTAACCACTAACGCCTGATAGTATTGAGTCTAAGTTACTTATATTATGGCTAACAATACAAAAGCCCGCTTCTATACTTAGGCCGCCAGTAGAACGCTACTGGGCAGCGACCAGAATTCGTCCGTTTTCGCGCATTCCCACCACTGAACCCTCCAAAACGCTGGTCGCCGTTAATTCGTTCCGCCGACACTGTCACCACTACCGTCACATGGCTGCTGCCACACATCTCCCACCACGGTCGCTGCGTACTGTGTGGGGGACTTTACGACGGTGACTAGGTTGTAGGGTGGGAGAAATTTGGGTACGAAACCGCGGAGCTCAATCATTTGGATGCTCGAAGGAGTAGCGTACTACCAGCGACCTATACTCTGTTCAAAACGAGATGATGACTCGGCGGCTACCACGGAACAAAGCCACGTCCATGCGCACAACTTGGCCGCCGAGTCATCATCTCATTTTGAGCATAGTATAGTATATATATAATGTAGATAACAAATAATATCCAATCTTACAGTCGTACAGATAAACGTAATCGGCGTAATCGCCGATGCATGGGTGTACCTATTCTGATTTTACGATTATGTCGTTCCTAATATTCCCACTGGCTACGTATACGAGTATTTCAAGACGTGTTTACAGTCAGACAGATAAATTGGCAACGTTGCATTCGTTTGACTGTGCTCAATCGAGTTGATAAAAAATATGGACCGTGCTCAATCGGGCTGTTCCTAAATAGGGACCATTGGGTTTCACCGTTATTATTTCAGGTTGACATCTGGTGAAGGCCAATCACTCAAACTCAGCGTATCCCAAATAGTTACATAATATTTGTAACATTTAACATCAGTATCTTAACAATCCTTCAGACCTAGTTAGCCATCATAAACCACATTTACCTATTTAAACCACCACAATACAATAGTTTTTGAAATTATGTGTAGTAATGATGAGACGAACACATCTGTTTATATATAATATTAACACAATTACCCTTGCTTATTAAACTTTTGATAGTAAAATAACTTAGGGAGTTACCCTATTGAGCCCCACAATTGTCCGAAGTTTTTATGGTTTTCCATTTTATTTGTTTCTCGTTTTCAGATGGTGGACGTGCGGATACATTGTGCGGACACGGTAATAAATTTGCGGTACGGTACAACGTTGGAACACGAAAAACAGCGACTGTTGCATCACGCTAAGACGTCTGTGATGCGAAAGGCTTGGCACAGGGAACGGGATCTGTTAAGATTGGGCTTACCCACGAACAAGGACTGGTCGGTCGCCGAGATCGATGAGATATTAAAACTGGGCTATGCTAATGGTTTTGACGGCGAGTATATCCGAGACACCGAGAGGTATCCGGAGCTGTGTGACGATCCGTACAACATTAGATTCGTTAAGACAAACTAATGTCCGTGACGTCGATGGCGCTTTCGCAGCTATTGTCGGACTGTGTACAATGAATTCTCATATGTATATTATTATGTTCTTTAAGATAAAAAAACAATCATTGAATTTACCGATACTGTTTGAGTGGTCCTTGATTTTAATCAATGACAAACACGACAGTGGCGTGGGTCGTTCGGCACGATAACACTGTCACACAATCCAACCGAAGCTGGGATATTGTTGGAAACTAGGTTACTGTACGTAGGAAACCTATACTTTATTATAATTACAAAATATCTCAAGACTAACTCGAGTCGTCAACATCAGATTACTCACATCTTATCCAGTCAACGAGTCGACCCGCAGTAATTGTCTAATTTTAATGTTATATGTGGTTGATTATTATTGTTTGTATGATTGCCATTTTTTTTAGGTTAAAATATTGTTATTATTTCCCTTATAAATGTTATGTGTAAACACCTGTATATACTGAAGGCCATATTTAGGTAGGGATCATTCGGGTCTGCATACTCGTCCCAGAAATATATTAAAACAGATTTTTTTTCATTTTAATACCACTTAGGCAGCTATAAGAATTTATGATGAAAATAGTATGTTTATGTTATCGATTAATTTTAGATTGTTTATGATCCTAAGTACGGCCTTGTGTTTACTGTTTAATGTATTTACTTTATTTGATGTTTTCGTTGATTCTTCCTATCGTGATTTTGAAAAAAAAACATTTTTAAAACACTGTATTTTGCTATTTATTTAAAGTGTTAAGATTGTTCTGGCGTATTTATGTGTATTGTTTATTCTATAAACCTTAAGTTCGTAACGTCCTTATGGTATATTATGTATTTTATATGAATTGAGTAATTTATTTCTACTGGCTCACGGTAGAAACCTATTGTTTGGTAATTATTCCAATGTTCTTTTATTACAAAGTACATTCGTTTGTACCTACTTAATTTTGCCAAAAACGTCATTTAATCAATTTATTTTTATATTTAAATAATATTCGATTTTGTATGATCAACCCTTATATTTTCAAGCATTGGTGACATTTTTTTTTTTAAATGTCCCATGTGTTGAATTTTATGTACAGTATATATAACCTAAATTACGGCCAGTGCATTATAGGTGCCGAATATCAGTATTAATTACCAAAATTATCATTATCGATGATTTAATATTAATTTACTTGATGTGTCCAGATATTTATAAAATTGTAAAAATACTTATTATCAATATAAATATTTAACAAATAAATTTCCTGCATTTACATGTATTTTATTTACATACACAATTGTATTAATTTATTTGAGATCTATGAAAAAACAGATACGAGGTGACATCAAACAACAACGGACAAATAAAATAAGTATAGGTATTTAAAATATTTTTGATGGCTTAAAGCTACACTATGAAACAGAAACTGTATTTAGTCTAACGTTACACACACTATTTTAACAACATGAAACAATGAACATTTAAGGGGGTTGAAAGCTCTGTTATTAAGGAGATAGACAATTGGTTTAACACGTGAAGTCATATAGAGAAGTGTGTGAGAAGTAAATGAACATTCGTGTGAGTGTCTAGCACACCATTGCAGCACTATGGCACTAATTTTATTTAACAATAAAACAGGGCTAATTTTTGTGTGTAATACGTCAAATTGTGTGTTATACCAAATCAGCTGTGTGTAATAAGGAATTATAAAATTTATAGTGACTAATGGCCGAGAACAATGAATTTAGATAACACTAACATATATCTAAATATGGCTATAGAATGATTGAGAATACTTTAAATTAACAAAGAATTTACCACTGACCAAAAAAAACCAAAAAAAGAATAAGACTGAGAACGAATTTACGTGCAACGTTGTCATATAATTTATTTGGCTATTGAAAAAATTCAGTAATATAACTATACCTAAAATAAATATTCTTGAAAAAAGTCATAAATTAATAATTATTATCTTATAAAAAATTAATCACCTAATAACCTATATAAAGCGGATCGTTTATATGCAATATATAATATGAATGAAACATGTAATATATGTATAACTTATAAAAATATATTTAATATACAGAAGGATTTTTTAAACAAGCTCACCTCCATTTATACTGATTTTTAGAAATTTTAAGTACACCTGAAGACCATAATTTCAAATTCCTGATCATTTTGTACTACTGAAGAAGTACCACTGTGGTGATACAAACTTCAATTTTTTAAATTAAAATCCCCTTATAATAATCCTTAAATATGGTGCTCAAATTATCATTCAATTAAGTTTGCCAACGTTGGAAAATAAATTAAATATCGAGGGTTCTCAATCGTATTTTACCGCTAAATATATTCTGTGATACTAATAACTAATAAGACTACCTATATCAGTTTTATTTTAAATGTGTTATTTTTTTGATCTGAAAACATCTTATGTGGCGTTCAAACATTTCCGCTTGGGTAGTGAAATTTTTCAAGCGTTACCCTTTTCGCGTAATGTAGCGCCGCTGACCCGCTGATTGGTGGAGACTTGGTGTGACGCGCTCAGGGGGCGTGGCTTCATTACGATCACGGACATCGAACATGGTGCTGGCGAGATTGTCACATTGGTTCATCGTTGACAACTAACGTGAACGGTTTAACTTAAAATGTATATGTATATGTTTTTGGGCAATACATTAAAATACTATTTTGGCCGGGCAGGGTTACACTTTGACCGGTCCAAGTACATTTTGCCCATAGTAAATTGGACATTGTTACTTGAGCTATTAACTTAAAATTTGCAAAGGGAATTTTTTTTTTTATTGTGTTAAGCAGTTAAGAAGAAGTATAGTGACGACAGGTTTGAAGTATAATAATAGGTATGAGAGTATAGAACTAATAGTATAATATTATAAAACCATTGTCTGTTAGTACTTCAAATACTAGTATGAACCACCAGGAACCAATATATGAAACTCTTAATATTATCTCGTCAATTATCGTCGTTTCAAGATTATATTTTTATCTACAATATTATCGGCTTATAGGTTAATCGGTTTTACCTTTTTGGTATTGTACAATAATTATTTTCATAATCATTGAACAGCACAAAATGTGTGTTTTTAATACTATTTAGTACAGCGCAGTCGATAGTCGTGTAAAATTAAATGGTTCATTAAAACTAGATTATTAATTGAACGCACTGATGGACTACTCAAAATGCGATTTCGGTAAAACAAAATTAATTACAAATACCAATGTCAAAAAAAAATAAAAATATAAATACCATTTCGTTAATATTTAACAAATCTTTTAAAACATCGGGTACTACTGTTTGCACGCACCTAGCCTCTGCGCCTTAAAGGAACAGATGTGCCTTTACGCTGTAGTAATATGAGTTGCACTGATCTGAATGTATCATACAGCAATAATAATAATAATACTAATAATCATAAAAATAATCAAGAAGCAACTTTTGATACTGGTAACTTTATTTCTACAGAAACAAAATAATATATATAATAAAAATGAATAGCCTTGTTGGCTCAACACAACAATAATGTATAATAAAATAAATAGCCCTGCTGGCCAGTGATGCCAGGTTGGGCGATTTTTCGCCCATTGGGCTATCTTTGTGTGTCTGCCGGCGACGAAAAATATGCATTGGCGATCGGTCGCCGATTGGGCTACTTTACCAATAGTATGCAGGCGATTTTGGCGATTGTAAAATAAATATATTTTTTTTTTTTATTGATCTTTAATATTATATTTTAAAACATCGGCTTATATTATAGCCATATCAAGTTTAACATAAATAATTATCACGGTTAAATATTATTGATAATTAAATTGATGGGCGGAGCAAACGGTGATATGACTGGCAGTCAGTGGTAACTGTGGTTCTTACCCTGAATATCTGATAATGAATTTTATTAATATATTAATTGATATAAATCACGGTTTAAAATATAAGGTTTGTGGCGAACCGCCGCCACATAACTATCTCCCACCGTTGATCAGCATTGTAAACGGTTGGTCACAGTGATTCCCGGCCGCATATAAGCAAACCATACATTGCTAGAGACCCATAGGAAATTGAGAGCTCTCATTGGTCCTATTACATTTGTGATAACATGATAATCTTATCAATATGACAACATGATTATCAATATTTTCAAATGAAAACTAACAAATAACAAACTAACACTAATGAAAAATGCTTTTTCTAGTTCATACATGAATACATGATATAAGTTCTCAAGTTAAAATTCAAATCACGTGTATAGGTATGTACATCAAGTCAATTTCTACAATTCATAATAATAATAAAATATAAGTTCTCAAGTTAAAGTTAAAATTCAAATCACGTGTATAGGTATGTACATCAAGTCAATTTCTACAATTCATAATAATAATAAAATATAAGTTCTCAAGTTAAAATTCAAATTACATGTATAGGTATGTACATCTAATCAATTTCTACAATTCATAATAATAATAAAATATAAGTTCTCAAGTTAAAATTCAAATCACGTGTATAGGTATGTACATCAAGTCAATTTCTACAATTCATAATAATAATAAAATATAAGTTCTCAAGTTAAAGTTAAAATTCAAATCACGTGTATAGGTATGTACATCAAGTCAATTTCTACAATTCATAATAATAATAAAATATAAGTTCTCAAGTTAAAGTTAAAATTCAAATCACGTGTATAGGTATGTACATCAAGTCAATTTCTACAATTCATAATAATAATAAAATATAAGTTCTCAAGTTAAAGTTAAAATTCAAATTACATGTATAGGTATGTACATCTAATCAATTTCTACAGTTCATAATAATAATAGTATAAGTTTTCTAGTTAAAATTCAAATTCGAATTAAGTGTATAGATACATATTATAGTCAGTTTTAAAATACTAAAAATTAAAAAAAAAATTTTAAAATTACAAATAGGTATTTAAAGTGAACCGTGACTTTTAGCATTAGGTTGATTACAATTAATATTTTGGTTCAAATTTCTTTTCCTTTTTTTAGCAACATTTTCTCCTAATGGAGGTCTACCAGCTAATAACCGTTTGCTACCTTTTGTTATACCTGCACTTCGTCGAGCTATTGTGGTAGGTTGAACCTTAATAGTTGCACCATCTCTATTTCTCAATGGTACACAATTCCCTGCTGTATGTAAAAAATTTTCCCATTGCCCTTTGCTTTTAATTTTTTTAAGCCTTTGTTCTAATTTTTTTATTCCCGTAGACGATGACCCATATGAAGTATTACACAGGTTTAATAAGTTTAATACATTTTCAAATTTGCTGCTATCATTTGATTCTGAGCTGGAACTTGGTATGGGTTCTATTAAATTTAATTTTTGTACATTTTTATCGTTATTAATATTTGTATTATTAATTTCTGTCTCATTTCTTTGTTCTATTACAGCTTCTACTTTTAAAAATGGATCATAAAATGACTTATCCAAGACTTGTTCTCCAAAGGCAACTTTAGCTATATTAAAACGGTCTGTAGCAGTTATAGAAGGAAAATTATCAGATTTAATATTAAAAAATTGAAAAATAGCATACTGATGTTTACAAAACTTTCCAGCCAAGGCACTAGAACATGAACAAAGACCACATTTAATATTAACATAATATAATAATGTTTGTTCTTGTTCACTTGGCACTAAAAATTCATAGTCATTTTCTTGTACAATCATATCTTCTTTTAAATATGTAACTTTCTTCATCATTTTTTGTAACATTAATCTGATTGAGGAATTTCTACTGTCTGCAAATTCTCTTAGTCTTCTTTTATAATAATCTTCTAAAGCTGTACTAGTTAAATCTATTAAAGCTAACACATTGTACGCTTTTACTCTACCTAAAACATGATCTTTATAAAGTCTAACTGCTACTTCACAGTAATTGTTAGTTACATGACCTCTAGAATAACTGTCCCTAAAACATATACACCATTTTTCTTTATATGTCCAATAATTACACAAATATTTTGTCCATTGATGCTAACCTTACTTATTTGTATTATCTGTATCTAATATTATGTAAGTATACTATTCTTTATTGCTATAATTGGATATTTACCTCAATTAATCCAACACCACTACGTGGACCTAAATTCAAACTTCTCCAACCATCATACCAAAAACGAACCGTACGATAACATGGATTAATGCCTCCATTAGCAAAATGTTCCAACGTGAAATCCTCTTTTAACTCCAATAATTGTTCATGATATTTTTGTGATTCAGTTATACCCATTCCAGAATCAAAATACTCATAAAACATATTTTTTAAATCATCACCAGCCGGAATAAATCTGAGACTTTCAGCAGATTTTATAGTATGGGTATGATGATTATATATTTCTATACAACATACTAAACCTTTCTGTAATATAAATATTAAATATCTATTTATTGTAAAGCTTGTATTATTATTGCTTATTACCAATTGTTAAGTACATATTAAGTGTTGTTAATTTTAATTTTTTAAATCACATCATTAAAGTATAATATACAGTGGAAAATATTGTGGATGTATTGTTTACAATACTATACCAGAAACAGTGTAATACAATACCAGAAACAGTGTAATACAATATAGTCTGTATTATTTGTTAGTAAATAATGAACACAAATTTAAAGTACCAATTTATTTTTATCAGACAGACATAACATAAATTGTTTACATTTTAAAATCTTAGAAATGTTATGGTCTTATTTTACTATGACTTGTCAATCAATCTGTAAAAATGTAGAATTCATTTTTATTTCACAAATTAAACTAAGTACATTAAAATAATCACAATCCAAACATGTAATTCACATTTGTTTCCATAAAACCAAATTTCTGTAATATAAATATTAAATATTTATTGTTAACTAATGTATGAATTATTGTATTATTATTACTATTTTTAAACTTATATTTTTATTTTCAAATATTATGTTACATGTAATTGAATAATACAATGAATTTGATATTTGTATTAAGTGTTGTTAATTATTAAATCACATCATTGATTGATAAATGTAACGTTAATACCATAGAGAATGTATAGTTTGTTAATAAATAATGAACACACATTAAAAGTAATTATTTAATACATTTATTTTATAAATTGTTTATACTTTAAAATCATACAAGTGTTATGGATTAATTTTACAACGACTTAACTTTTGTATTATTACCCATTGACAAATCTGTAAAAATGTAGAATTAATTTTTTTTTACAAATATAACAATTAGGTATTAGGAACCTGTAAAAAGAACTCATTACAAAAATGAATTTACAAGATATACTCACAATAAATTTTAAATAATAATAGGATAATATATCACCAGAGATGATCTGGAAGAATTCACTAATTCACAAGCTAAACAAAAAAAACAAAAACATTAATTATAAGCTTAATTGTATAATGTGAATACCTTAATAAATGGATCTTTCTTCCTCGTAGATACTGTGTCCAGTTTAATAACAGCTTTTAAGCTTGCTGGACACTCTGCATTTTTGGACAAGCCTTTTTGGTTTGCTAATGCACTAGGCTTCTGAAAAGCACTGTGTTGACAAACAAACAATTTTGCTGAAAAATGTTCAAATTATTTTAGTTGGGATTCCTATGACATA
>NC_042493.1:38703130-38703983 GCF_005508785.2 Acyrthosiphon pisum | reverse complement strand
CATTATTCTTAACACATAGGTATTAAAAGTATAATTATTTTATTAATTATTATTATTTTCTAATTAAAAGTACATATGTAGGGTATAAATTGGTAATTATATTGTGATTAGTAGGTTGAAATGTTATATGTCATCGTGAGATCTAGGACAGTACGATGGCCAAGTTTGGTAAATCTTTTGCCGTCTAAGACGTTGCCCGGGGTACACTGCGTGGAAGCACAAACTCAACCTAATCAATAACCCAACAGAAGGAGTTCCGGGCTCTGACCTCCCGAGAAGAGATTGGGTAGCATTAAATAGACTTCGAACGGGACACGGAAGAACAGGACACATGCTCCACAAATGGGGACTAAGGGACTCGCCAGGATGTAATTGCGGACACAGAAAGCAAACTGCTACACACATTACTGATAAATGTACTATTCGTCGATTCCAAGGAGGAATGAAAGAATTACACAAAGCCACAACAGATGCTGAACTCCCTGGACATAAAGATTTAAATAAAGACCTATATATGTATTACCTATATAATTTGTTATCAATCAGCTATCTTTTATATTTTATTCATTAATCTATTTTAATACTTGTACCTATTTTATACTATGTGAATTTTATTATGTTAAACCGTGAATGTTATACCTAAGCCATACGAAATAATAATAATAATTGGTAATTTAAATTAGAAAAAAAAAATAACAATTTAGTGTTGCATCAAATTTTATGATCATTATTCTTAACACATAAGTAGTTATTAAAAGTAGAATTATTTTATTTATTATTATTATTTCTAATTAAAGTATGTACATATGTAGGTATAGATTGGTAATTTAAAATTTAAAAAAAAAATAAAATG
>NC_042493.1:38701319-38703030 GCF_005508785.2 Acyrthosiphon pisum | reverse complement strand
AAAATATATTAAATTAAAATTACCTAACGAATCGACACTACGAAAAAACTATGCTCCGTTGTGTTATGAAGACGTATTACGTAAAATCCGAAAAGAAATAGGGGATAGTTCCATCTGGGTATCAATTGACGAAACGACCGATTTCGAAGGGCGTTACGTTGCATGTGTAACGATTGGTTCTCTATCGTCAAAAAATTCTACAAAACCAATAGTTTTAACAATTGAAAACTTAGAAAAGGCTAACTTTCAAACGATTTCAAAATTGTTCAATGACTCAATGAGTTTATTATGGCCTGAAAAAGTATTACACAATAAAGTATTACTTTATGTCACAGACGCTGCACCATACATGATAAAATCTGGAAAAGCGTTAAAAGTGTTTTATCCTAAACTAACTCACATTATATGTATGGCCCATGGCCTTCATAGGGTATCGGAAGCTATAAGGGATAAGTACCCAAAAGTTGACATGTTAATTTCTAACACAAAAAAAATATTTTTAAAAGCACCTTCTCGTGTTAATACTTTTAAAGAAATGTGCCCAAATTTAAGTTTACCACCACAGCCCGTTATTACTCGTTGGGGTACGTGGCTTAATGCAGCTTTTTACTATGGTAAGAACTTTGATAAGGTCAAAGAAGTTATCAATAAATTTAATGAAAACGATGCAATATCTATTCAAAAAGTTCAAGATTTATTTAAAGACAATTCAATAAAAAATGAACTTGCAGTAATATTAGCCAATTTTCAATGCATCACAGAAACAATCTTACAAATAGAAAAATCTGGCGCCAACCTACGAGAAACCATCTCGTTGGTTAAAAATGTTGAAATTAGGTTAAGTGAAGGAGGAATAGGCATAGAATTTGCTAAGCTTAAACTAATGCAAATATTATCGAAGAATCCAGGGAATTCTCAAATTATGAAAATTTGTGGAATATTAAGCGGAGAAATAAGCAATGACAATGAAGGCATTGAAGAGTTGACACCTGAAGACATTTCTTGTTTTAAGTATGCACCTATCGTGTCTTGCGACGTAGAACGAAGTTTTTCAAAATACAAATCTATGCTACGTGACAATCGTAGAAATTTCGAATTTGAAAATATAAAATTACATTTCGTAACTTCATGTTGGTACTCGTTCCAAAATTAATATTACATTTTTTATTATTATTTTATTAATTTTGCATTTATTTAGTTAAGCAATAGATATAAATGTATAGTTTGTACACATTTGTGAGCAGAATTATATTGATATTAAAATTGTATTTTTTCTCATACCTAATATATTTTGTAATTGTTTTAAGATGTTCATTTTTGTTTTTAATACACAATAAAAAAATTTTTTTTGCATATTTTTTTGCATATTTTAGAATTTTTGAGTGCATAAATATGTGCATATTTAGCAATAATTTTTGCATAAAAATCCGGGCCCTAGTTATGATTATCGCGCACCAATGCAGGAATAACCGCAGTATTATGTAACTACTGTCCCCCGACCACCACAACCCGCAGTGACCGGTACCTACACGTCGTTGCTCACGGCCGTCGATGCCGTCGGCGCCTACGTCGGGTCCCGCCGCACGACACCGGCAGAGCAAACTGTCACCAAGTCCGATTATTGTACAATTCCCTTTATTATACGACACTGACCTACCCCACTACTTCAACAAGAGCAAGAAGCTCCATCGCAGGCCAAGCCGAATCGGGC
>NC_042493.1:38698271-38701269 GCF_005508785.2 Acyrthosiphon pisum | reverse complement strand
GCTAACCCGTGGGTGCCGATATCGACCAACACCGACGACCACGAGACGAGACCTTCACATTCATATTATCGACCCCGACGACGAACTACGATGATGGGCTAGACGAACCACGAGGGCCCGGGCGGCGGCCAACAGCTGACCCAGTCAGATTCAACCATGCAGCACAGCGTCAAAAGTCGTAATTTGTTATTTCATTTCCCCTGTTCCCCCCCCCCCCACACAAGCACGTAGGCCACAGATTATAAAAAACTCGTGTTTGTATAATCTGTGTGCCAGAGGAGGCGTCGCACGACGCGGGTCCCCAAAATAAATTGTCACCACAAAATAATGTTCCGGCGAATGTCAGCCAAAGCCGCTTTTCCCGGTAACCCTGTGAGGACACACCATGAGAAATATGGTGTGTCGCCTCCTGTGGGCCGAGAAAAGCGTGCCACCACTTTAATTGTCAGCCCAAAATATTATTCTGTAATTGCCATGTGTCGGCCCGACTTGTTATTTTGCACTTGCCATGTGTCCAATTTTATTATATAACGTTATTACGTGTCAATTTATTATATTACATTGTATTTGCCAAATTTTATTATTATTTAAATGATACAATCTCACTTATATTAGTTTATTATATTTATTCTAATAGCCAGACTTTAATTATTATTATTTTTTTATTATTTCTCTTTCCCCCCCTAAAAATTATTCACTGTCCTGGGAAAGACAATCCCATAGACACCCTATCAAGACATCCCCTCGGTCGCGACGACCAATCCCCCAAGGACTCCCCCAGCATTCTACATTACACTTTGCCCCCACCGATTCCGCCCGACATTATCTCAATATTCAACAACATCTCTTATGAACAGCAGAAAGACCCCAGGTTAAAAAATATAATTATGAAATTAAAGACAAAAAATCCACCCGCCTGGAGTCAGTATTATACTTTAAAAAAGGAAACATTATTTATTCGAAAAACTAAAACTGATGTCCACTGGTCTCTTTATCTCCCTAATCACTTGGTCAAACAAATTGTATTATTATTTCATGATTATTATGCCCACACTGGTCCACTCAAAACTGCACATGCGCTAAAAAACATCTGTTACTTCCCCTCTTTTAATAAAACCATCCGCTGTATCGTACAAGCATGTGAATTGTGTCAAAAGTGTAAACCAAAGACCACTCGCATTGCCGGTCCACTACAACCCATTCTCTCAAATCAACCCCTTGATAAATTGTTGGTAGATTTTTATGGTCCACTCCCTACTGGTATTTTCCAATTTTCATATATATTTGTCGTAGTAGACAACTTTACCCGTTTCGTAAAATTATATCCTCTCCAAAGTGCCAACGCAAAAATATGTATCAAAAAATTAACCACCGACTATTTCCCCAACTATGGCATCCCAAAGAATATTGTATCAGATCATGGTAGACAATTCATTAGCAACTATTGGCAAACATCCCTCAAAAAATATAAAGTTCAAGTGTCCCATACCAGTGTCTACCATCCCCAGTCAAACCCCGCAGAGCGTGTCATGCGAGAACTCGGTCGAATGTTCCGCACGTATTGCCATGAACAACACTCTCTCTGGCCCCAATATGTACCCTACATAGAGTGGACATTAAATAACGTTCGTCACGAATCAACACATAACACTCCTTCTGCCCTTTTTCTACAACATAATAAACATAATCCCATCACTCAATTCGTACAATTCCCCAATGAAAATTATCCCATTGATCTCAATAAACAATTAATACTAGCCCAAGAAGTACAACTCTTTAAATCCGAATATCGAAAGAAATATCAACAAGAACGTCTCAACCCCACTTTTTTCAAAATTAATGATCTGGTCTTAGTCCGAACACACAAACTCAGCAATAAAATTGACAAAAAAATATCTAAATTCTTCCTGTTATACGATGGTCCCTTCAAAATAAAAAGTATTAAAAACATCAATGCCTATGAACTAGTTCACCCTGATGATGATACACCCGAAGGTACTTACAACATTATCCATCTCAAACCTTATGTACCACCAACCATGTAGAGTCCTCAGGTGTGAATACACTTCACTGTCAATACTGCAAAATCAAATCAAAATTCATATTAAATAATAGTGCCATTCAACGATTACTTCATTATTAAACAAATTCATTTTTAATTATTCTCTATCTCACTAATTTATTAGATCATATCAAGTGTTGTCCCTGGACTCCATGTTAAATGGGGGGTTATACGTGGTGTGCTCTGCCTGACACGGGGCCACCATCGTGTGCGAGCCTCGCTCAATACAACAGCGCGTTGCAGCAATGGTTGTGCGACAATCATCCCGGGTCATTTAATTCGTAACTTTCCGCGTTCTCCCCCCCTTTTTTCCCCTCTACTACTCCGCCTTTTTCTGTCTCTCATTTACCATCTTTTAGATTCGTTGTCCCCCCAGCTCGGTTGGGCCCCCGTCGTCCAGGAAGTGGCTGATACCGCTCCCTGGCCGGCAAAGAGTCTGAGACACTCTTCTTTTTAATCTGATCGTATCTTCTCTATGTTCGATAACCACGTCAGTAACGACACACCACTCACCGCGACAACTCTCGAAAAGTGGCAGTCCGAAGACGCCGGTCACAAGTGGGACGGTCCCGCGCGGAACACTAGGAGCATAAATCTGGAACAAACACATATGTTGTATCCGAAGGTCTCTTACGTGTAAACGTAGGCCCCCACACACCCGTCGTGATACCAAAAACCAAAGCACAACATGTGATTTGGAGGTGTCACGACCACGTCTTATCCAACCATCCAGGTTGGAAAGAGACGTATCGGGCGGTTCGACAACGGTATTATTAGAAAGGTCAAAAAAACGACGTCAGGTTATATGTCGGCGCGTGCCACGTATGCGCGTGCACGAAACCACTAAACTCGCGTCCTAACGACCCAATGCAACCAAGAACCCCCCGACAACCATGGGAAGTTATCAGTGTCGATCTAATGGGCCCATACCCACGT
>NC_042493.1:38691296-38697463 GCF_005508785.2 Acyrthosiphon pisum | reverse complement strand
TCGGCTTGCCAAGCGACGTGCGCTAACCTCCGACCCAGAAGCAACCAGCGCACCGGCTCAACACCTGTACAAAGTACAGGTACCGCAGCGACCGGTCTATGCTTTTGTCAACCGCCACCACGGGCTACAGCGCGACATCGCCAACTCTCCCACCACGCCACAAAGGCACAGGGCGGGACGGGCAGGTAAGTCGCGCAAGGCGAGTACCGGCCGTCGGCAACTGGCTATCGCAAAAAACACCACCGAAACGATCGGACCGCATCGTCTCGTTTCTTTTATATTTTTGACCACACATAATATTGTAACAATATTCTTATATTTGTCTCATAATTGATAATAAACGTTCCCCCCGTGGACCATATCAACACCACACAGTGTTAATTTGAATTTACCGATTTTACTCGCTTGGTGTTACCCACGTACCACGTGCATATTACGACCGGCTCACCGCGGACACGAAGCCAACACCGTCGTAGCCGCGTCAACAGATTTGACATGACTATCGGTGACCTCATTACCATAAATCCCTATGTGGCTTGGGATCCACAGAAATTGTATGGAGTAATTTGACTGGTGAAGTATGAGGGTAATTTGTTTAATACGAAGCATAAGTGGGAAAATGTGGGAGTTAAAGGGGTTGGAGAATATTTTGTTTGTCATAGAGTGAGTCATGAGTTTTAGTTCATTAGAAGATAAGGAAGAGAAATTGTTTTCAGTTTGGACAGATGGTGAATATAATAGGGATTCGTAAGAATGTTCATAAAGCGAGAGCTTGGTTGATTTCATAATAAATTGATGAAAATTATAAAGAGCGTTCGCTGAAATTGCAAGGATGTGTATTGATTTGGGAACGTAACGCCAAGTGAGGAATAACGAATAGTACATGTCGAAGATAAGATGGTTTGAGTGAGCAAGTTGCTTTAGAATAAATTTGTTGGCTAACCATCGGCATCTGATAATGAAAGGAACACAATTTGATTCTACTTCGATGACCGGACATGTGTACGATGAGACGCTTACCTTTGCCGCAGGGTTCCTTTTGTCCTGTGGTGAGGCCTCTCGTGATGATGAGACCGTCGTATCGACCAACGTTCTGCTACGCAGTCTCGATTTCGTTTACCCGCGTCTCATCCAATAGATTTGCCTGTTTTGTGGGCTTCTCTTTTGCCACTCAATTGTTTATTTATAGAAACTGGTTTCGCCCCTTTAACAATTAAATCAAGCAGTTTATTGACCTTTAAATGAAAAACACGTGCAATAATGTCATTCCGATCTCGAGGTTTCGAATTTTGAGATAAACAGGATTTTATTTCTGACCAATTGGGATTGCAGGTCATTGTAGTAAAGTCTACCATTTTTGGCAACGTAATCATCTTGCTTGCGTAATGCGTGTTGCATATACCAAGGACCACCGATGAAGGAGGATTTTTTTAAAAATTTTTGGCGGGCGAAATCGGGTTATAGGACATAGGTAGGTACAATTAAAATTGGATATTGGTTTATCCGAAGTTAATAGTCTAAAAAATGACTGGACCGTTTTCAATAAAAGTTATTTCAGTAGATTATTGATTGAAAATTGGAGGATGTAACAGCTTGATTTTTTAACTCATAAGTCTGTAGATAGGTAAAAGGTAGTTCACACAAAATTTTTTTTAGCATACGAATTTTTTTTTTTTGTCAATCTAAATGGTTGCAATTCATTATATATTATATTAATATTATAATTAGAAGGATTATGGTATATTACATTTTGTACAAATATATTTATTAAAATTACAAATCTTTGGCCTGGACAGCGTTTTGGCGGTACAGCTAGTTTTACGCAAAATTAAAAATATTTAAATAATACCTAATAATAATATTATAATTGTTTACGCCGAGAAAGAAATTATCGCACGTTGCACGGCAACGGTACGGATAGATATATATCATTTATACGTTTATTTTAATTAGTAGATAACTTAGAGGTTTTTTAACTTAGAAACTGCGATAGAAACTTTCTCCGTGATATAATCTTTCGATTTTCTTTTCACATTTATATAGTTAGAAGATATACATATTAAACTGATTTACAAATGGACAATTTTTTTTAATTTTTAATTTTAAATTTTTTTAATGCATTTTGAATGTATCAATGTTGTTTTTGCTATTTTGATGACACTATTTATTAACAAATTTAAGGGTGTCGGCGCCGGTGCGTTTTTTGGTACAAATCATGTCTTACAGAAAAAACTTTCACGATCTGTAGAATTGTCGGATTTTGTTATTTTTTTTTTTTATCTTTAAGTAGAGAAAATTTTGTAGGTCGGATCAAAGCCCGATTTTGAAAACTAAAATTATAGAAACTGGAATATGCATTTAAAAAATGCATAATATTTGTCCTTTTTCAAACGTATTTTTCTACTACTATTCAAAGTAAAATAAAAAATCAAGGTTTGATCCGACCTGTACAAACTTCTCATCTTTTATATAAAAAAAAAATTAACGAAATCCGACAATTCTACAGGGCGTAAGAGTTTTTCCCGTGAAGTCATTTTCGTTGATATAATACACCGTATTGACCCCGTCTAAATAAGTATCGAGCTGTAAATTAGTGGAAAAGTATTACAATTAAGGCAATAACTAAAATATAAAACATAATATTAAAATAGCATAGAAATTTCGAAAATTGGAAATACTGGCACCGACACCCTTAACAAATTTTTTAAGAATACATCATATATATTCAAAGGTTTACAAGCAACATCAACAATTTTTATCATTTATTTTCGAACACTGGTTTTATTTTTTAACAAAACTAACTATATTTAAATTATAATTTATAAGTACACGTAACTTTTTTTGCAAATTTCAATGTGTTTTTAAGTTGATATAATAAATTGGCATTTCGATATGATTTCATTTCTTTGTGCATTTTCCAAAAATTACAATGTGTAATGAATCAATTTCTTCATTACTTATAGTTCTTTTAGATAAGTTTTTCTTTATCGTATTTCAATAGTTGTCGTATAGATAACGTTAATAATTTACATTGTATATAGAAAGTCTCGTTATTTTTCTATCACACCTCGTATTGTGAACTATACTCCGGCCCACGAGAGTCCATATGTCAGAACGCGTCCGTCGCTGCGCATCGGTTCCCCTTCCATACGCTGAATCTACCGATCGGAAACCGGCCGGTAACGATCGCCGACAGCCGTCGTTAGTCGTGTTTTTATGACCCGCTGTATTCATGTTGCCGAGTGGTAAGAACAGCACTATGGTGGGAGAAAATTCGGCCGGCAGCTGTCGCGACCGTCAGTCAGTGTTGCCAGATTCGAGGATTTTTCCTTTTTCCGGGGATTTTTTAATAGTCAAAGGAAAAAGTCGAGGATCCGGGGATTTTAAATGAAATCCGAGGATTTCTCGGTAAAACCAAAAAACTGTTCATTTGAGATAAAAATTAATTTGTCCATAAATTGTGTAAGATCACGTCTTACCAAGTCATGTTATTGCATGCAACGCTGACGTTGGTAATGGTCTCTACGTATGAGAGAGAATAGAGAAAAGCCGTCTCTCAGTTCTCACATTCGCAAGTGGTCGTTTTTTAGGTTATGTTCAAATTTCGAATTCAAATAACGATAGCCTGATAACACAGCTGATACAAATACTATACGAATACGACACACTCGATAGTCGATACTGTCAAAGTGTCAACTAGTCAAGTCACAGTTACTAGTAAACGTAATTTGAATTTTTTATTTTGTTTAAACTACCTATAAACTTAAAATGTCTTCTAGTGAAGATGAATGTAGGCTTCAAGGACCAAGAAAAAAGCAGTACACTCCAAAGTACAGAAAACAATGGGAAAGCTTAGCAGATTTCCAAAAATGGTTGACTGGCAGTAAGAAAGGTGACATTTACTTTCACTGTAATATATGCTATGATGATTACTTAGGAGGTCTCACCGCAGTTCGTAAACACGGGTCGTGTGAAAAACATAAAAAAAATGCATTGTCTGTAGTAAATATGTGTAATCCAATGTCAAAATTGAAATCTTTAAAAAGTCTAGAAGATAAAACAAAAGAATCGGAACTTCGTTTATCAATGTTTATTGTAGAACACAATATTTCACTTAGGACTTCAGATCATCTTGTACAGTTAATTAAAAGTATACCACCAGAAGTGAAGAACAATTTGACTTGCAATAGAACTAAGGCAACTGCATTAATAAACAATGTGATCGGTAAATTTTCATTTGAAAATCTGGTTTCCAGAATGCAAAATAGTTATTTCTCCATACTTATTGATGAGTCGACCGACCGATCTTCAATTAAACATTTAGCCATTGTAGTGAGAATTATGGATAAAAATCAATTTTTGGTGAGAGACGAATTTGCCTGTTTAGAATCAATAAGCCATGCAACTGCAAAAAATATTTTTGATGTTATTATTAAGTTTTTTAATACAAACGAAATACCATATAAAGACAACCTAATCGGTTTTGCGTCAGACGGAGCTAATGCCATGTTCGGCTGTAGGCATTCTGTAAAAACGCTGCTAGAAGAAGAAGTACCAGGAATATTTTTAATGAAATGTGTATGCCATTCCATGGCATTATGCGCATCGTATGCTGCTGAAAAATTGCCGAATACAGTAGAAGATCTTATAAGAGATATATATACATATATGAAGTTAAGTTTTAAGAGGCAGAGTGAATATAAAGAATTTCAAGTTTTTGTTGATGCTAAGCCCCACAAACTTTTGCAACCTTCTCAAACTCGATGGCTTTCATTACATTCTTGCGTGAAACGAATATTGGAACAATATAAAGCACTTAAGTTGTACTTCGATGGAGAGCATTTAATAGACAATAAGGCTGGTAATATTCATTCGGTTTTATCAAATCCTTTTACCGAGTTATATTTAAGTTTTTTAGATTTTGCTTTGCCCATCTTAACTAATGTAAATCTGGCATTTCAGGCTGAAAGTCCTCAAATCCATTTAATTTATTCAAAAGTTGCTACAGCATATAAAACTATATTAGACTGTTACATAAATAATGATTATTTAAATTCAACTCATTTATCCCAGGTGCAGTATAGAAATCCAAATCATTTTTTAAATACAGAAAATATATATTTAGGTGGCAAGTGTACAGCAGTGTTATCAAACAGTTCATTTTCTAAAACAGATATTAATACTTTTGTGACTAACTGCCTTAATTTTTATATAGAATGTTGTCATCAACTTTACAAACGGTTTCCATTCAATTCTGAGCACATGAAATGTTTGGAGCTAATGACTTTTTTGGATCCCAAAAATGCGAAAAGCATTAGATCTATTTCTTCTATTGCCTATCATTTTGAAAACAAATTAAAACTCGATTTAAATGATTTGGACATAGAATGGAGACAACTTTGTAATCATAATAATTTAAACTTTAATTTAGATACGTTAGAGTTTTGGAAGTATATTAACACACTAAAAAATGGCGAAGGTAATGAAGTTTACCCTTTGATCAATAAATTAGTTGCATATTTATTTACACTACCACACAGCAGTGCATGTGTAAAAAGATTATTCAGTTCAATAAATTTGAATAAAACAAAAATACGTAACCAACTATCCACAAAAACACTGGTATATTAAATTCAAAAAGCTGTTTAATTAATAATGAAAAATCATGTTATAACTTTGATGTCCCATATAAGATGATTTCTATACATAACTCAGGTATATATCAGACCAATGAATAAAAATGTCCTAAGTATGGTTAAGTTTTTGTTATATCATGAACTAAAACTTTATAAATTGTTTTTAATTTTCCTATTATTTTGTTATTTTATCATATTTAACGGTTCAACTATTTATCTAATACTTATTTATCATTTGTTAAAGATTTTTTTTGTTTTAAAAGTATGTTATTCCTAAGTATGGATAGTTTTTGTTATATCATGAACTAAAACTTTATAAATTGTTTTTAATTTTCCTATTATTTTGTTATTTTATCATATTTAACGGTTCAACTATTTATCTAATACTTATTTATCATTTGTTAAAGATTTTTTTTGTTTTAAAAGTATGTTATTCCTAAGTATGGATAGTTTTTGTTATATCATGAACTAAAACTTTATAAATTGTTTTTAATTTTCCTATTATTTTGTTATTTTATCATATTTAACGGT
>NC_042493.1:38689040-38691049 GCF_005508785.2 Acyrthosiphon pisum | reverse complement strand
TCAACTATTTATCTAATACTTATTTATCATTTGTTAAAGATTTTTTTTGTTTTAAAAGTATGTTATTCGTAAGTATGGATAGTTTTTGTTAAATAAACTAGTTAAATTATATATTGTTATGATTATGATTATGTCAAAATATAATACATTTCCAAGTAGGTATGGATAAAGTTGTTTTTTTATTGAGTAAAAAAAGCTTAAAAAATGTCTTTAATTAAATATAATATATTACAGAATCAACAATGATTCCAGATACAATAGTTATAACTTTTGGTGTAGCGATACCATCATTTTTAGTCAGCTATTTCATGTAAAATACTTAAAAAGAATCAAGGAAAAACCGGAAATTTTGACCTCAAAAAAAAAGGATTTTTAAGGGAAAAAGAGGATTTTCTTCATAGGTAGCAGGATTTTAAATTTTTTGATCTGGCAACACTGCCGTCAGTATCGATGCGCGGTTTACGTATGGACTCTCGTGGGCCGGAGTATATAAGTTTTCCTAATACCTGTTTTGCTTCATTCAAAAAAGTTCAATGATCAGAAGTTTTTGTTAATTGTTTTCTTAATGTTTTTGCTTCACTGTGCGTTATACTATTAAAAACATCAAATAAATTATCAAATAATTCTATATATCTTGCTGTATGTATAGCTGAACTTTTCATTTAATTCAGTGAAATTAAAGTCATCATACCAGAACTAACAGAATGGCTTGGTGTCTGGGTTCCCAAAAAAACACGCATTGGTGTGAGTGGTTCACAGATACAATTAGTTATCATATCGACAAACTCATGATCCATACCAATATCTTTATAACTACTAAACTGATCATTTTGATTTTTGAGAGTTATGAGAAATTCATTTTTTTAGTTACATCTCATCTATTATAATTGATATCAGCTTTTCACTAAGTGGAACATCTTTAAATTTTATTTTTAAAACATTTGAGAACATTTGAGTTTAGCCCGCAAGAAACATCCATTGATTGTATCCAAATTGTATCCAATTTGTATTCTCAAATCAATCGAAAAGATCAGTCGAATAGTTTTTTTCGATCTTTGATTTTCGATCAAAAAAGTCTATTCGATTGCTGGTTTTCGATCAAGTGTATTCTCGGGCAGTGATCGAATATTGTAAATCGTAAATATTATGTTCGATCTGTTTTTCGATTTTCGAATTCGTCATCACTAAAAACTGTTTTTATTCCATGAAATGAAACATTTTATCGGCTATATTTTGATACTACAACTGTCTACAAGTTTTTACTTTTATATTTTAGTTGATTTGCTATATAGTTTTAAATGTTTAATCGTTTTAATAGTTACTTATTAGTTATTCCACATCGAGAATATTCATAATTAGTAAATATGAATCCACTAAAAAAATTTAAAGGTAAATCAGTTACATTTGAGCAAAAACAAGCCTTAGTATTGTTTATGCAAGAACATCCAGAACTACATAAAGGCAAGTTCAGCCCATAAAAACTGTAAGGACTTATGGATACAAATAGGGAATGAGCTAAATTCAATTGTTGGTGCAACAAAATATCCATCAAAGTGGAAAAAAGTAAGTAAATACTCGTATAGGTACCTAATTTTTATTTTATAGTAGGTACAGAACATATATATTAGGGTGGTCCTTATATACATAGGTGATATATTTTATTAAATATATTTTAATCCGTACCCACTTGATTTGTTAAGTTACATGAGAAAGTAATTTGGGTAAAATTGGGAAGGTATTACTCAACCCTTTCAGGTGCCGATTTAGGGTTGAAAATGGCCGAAGAGGGTAGTTTAATTGTTTTTCAAATTTATTATAAAAACTATAGCACCTAGCATAAAAATGTACGGAATCTTAATTATAGACCCGTAACTATGTCTATAAAAAGTAATAAAACAAAATTTTTCGTAAATTCATTATTTTCTAAGAAAAATATTAATAAACAAAAATAAAATGTTTTTTTGAAAAAATCGATTTTTTCAATTATTTTATAATCATACCGTCATAAA
>NC_042493.1:38685184-38687241 GCF_005508785.2 Acyrthosiphon pisum | reverse complement strand
TCCCGACTATAGATAAATTATTAGTTATCTATTCCCAACACTGGCCATCAGTCACCACACATAATATTTTGAACACTGCGTTATTGCATTTTCTACTGTAATAGACGTGAAGCAATTATTATTGCAAACGGTTTTTCTGTGCGTTGAACATTTTTTTTGATTTTATAATTACTGTATAGTATTAATAGTATCTAAATAGGTACGATGATTACACCAAGTTTAAAATAAGATGTGTGCATCATATTCTTCACGATTAGCCTCTTTTTCTTCTGTGGTCTTATTTATCCAACCCACACATATTGTACATTGATCTTTTTTTGGTTGAAAAAATCCAATGTTGCGTTGATGGTTAAATAAATCATAGTAAACATGTTGGAGTACACATTCTTTACCATTTTGGTTTTGATTTATGACATACAATTTGTACATAGTACTCACTGATAAACTACCATCAATGTACTCTCTTTCAGTTTGTGCTCTTAAGTAGTGTGAAGAGATTCTTGGAAAAGAATCAATGTGTTTTAATACATCAAGCTTTAATTCATCTGAAATTTTTTTTTGATTATTATGTTTTCCTTGGCTTAAAGTTTTAAGTACCCCTTCACTGGTTAAACTACCAATACTGTTTCTGATCATTTTATCACTAATAACAAGTATAGCCTCAAACATTTTTTTACATACTCTTTTTGTATAGTACTATTATTAATATTTAAAGAGTAGGCCAAATTGTTTTTTATCCTTTTGGAATTAGGTGTCTTCATTGAATATAACGGAGTAACTACTTTAGTATGCCTGACTATAAATTCTCTTTGCCTATTCTTGTCACCCATTGCCCAAAACTCTTTTTTAATATTTTCTCTTTGCTCTAAATTTAATTTTGAATTGCAATCAAAACGACAATTTGTACATGGAGGTTTTAATACTTGTTAAAGTTAAAACAGTTGAAAAAACCTATATCAACATTCTTCAAAACAGCACCAACCAATTTGAATACTGATGTTTCTAAAGCAGAAAT
This sequence comes from Acyrthosiphon pisum, assembly GCF_005508785.2. Taxonomy (NCBI): domain Eukaryota; kingdom Metazoa; phylum Arthropoda; class Insecta; order Hemiptera; family Aphididae; genus Acyrthosiphon; species Acyrthosiphon pisum. Next base: position 38,686,226 of record NC_042493.1, on the reverse strand, counting down.
AAAACTGCCTGGATTTTTAGTAGAACACAATGTTTCATTTATGGCAATGGATCATTTATCTGATCTACTTAAAGAAATATTTCCAGATTCAAAAATTGCCGAAGAAATAAATCTTAAAAAAACCAAAACCACAGCAATCATCAAAAATGTGATAGGAGTTTCGCATAAAGATAATTTAGCTGCACAATTGATGAAATGTAAATTTAGCATTCTGACTGATGAATCTACAGACATCGGTACAGTAAAAACATCTTGTGTAGTAGTGAGGTAAAATATTAAAAATTACAAAATAATAGACAAATAATATAGTATTTAAATAAACTTTTAAATGTACTATTTTCAGATTTTATGATGAATCGACATATATACAATAACAGATAACATGTATAATATGAATAATATATATTTCTGTGATTATGTATGAATGATTATAGATATAATAAATAAAGTGTGTAGTATGATAATAGCAAGCGAAGCGAGCGTTTTTTTTTTAGTGTACGAGGATTGAAGTTCAAATACGAGAATTTTGGGAAGCTTGATACGAGATTTTAGCCATAGGTATCTGGCAACACTGCAGTCCATACTATCTTAGTTCATGCTATGTACACAGTGTACACAGTCTTATGCCCGGTTGCTTAAAATTCATGGAACTCGCGTCGTATATTATCTAGTGGTTGTTATAGGGGGACGCAGGGGGCGGAGGCCCTTTCTTTTTAATTTTTTTTTAGCATACCCCTTCTATTTATTTGAAACGGAACGCTGGGAACCCAACATAAGCTAGTGTATTTATAAATCGTGATTTCCTGATGCCAAATTTACTTAATAGGTACACAATATTTTAAATACCCAAATTTTATTTTACATTAAATTTATGGGCTAAATAAAAATGAAATAAACAAAGAAAACACATAAAATTACGATGAAAAAGCGAATTTGAAATTCGAAATCCTAGATAGGTATAAATGAACAATGACTTTTAGAGAAATTGAAGATATTTGAGAATATGATAACTATGGAATTTAAAAAATATCTATTCAAAATG
>NC_042493.1:38678443-38684993 GCF_005508785.2 Acyrthosiphon pisum | reverse complement strand
GAATGAAAGAAATTTTTCACTCAGAGAAAAAACAAAAATACAATAATAGGTAAATACTATTAAGTCTTCGATATGTATCTTGCGTTAGTATATTGTTATACTATCATAATTAAATATGACATTGAAGTAAGAAGTGACAAGCGTTATCAATTATCATAGAGGTAGCACAAGCTGGTTTATAGACCTAACCTAGGAGCTTTATATACTCTGTTCCATTTAAGAGTGAACCACTTGGCTGACCAAAACACGTTTTTTCCGCGCATTCCCACCACAATCCGGACATCGGTGAGAGTTTTAACACGGGTGCCCGACGGTCGACGACGGCCGGCGATGACTGTCCGCTAATCACAGAACGTATAACCCATCTCATAGGGAATCAGGCACTGTTCGGCGGCTCAGTCGGCGTGCGCGAAAGCGGGTTCACTCTTAGATGGAACAGAGTATAGATTAGTATATCGTCGTCCACGGGAATAAATCTCCCATGTGAAAAAACGTTACTTTTCAGTAGTGACAAAAGAGTTATTTATAAATTAGCTATTATTCTATTTAATTTAAAAATACTTTTAGTGTTCGAGAAATAAATACTACTTTAATTTTATTAATATCATAATACATACTTTATTTATAAAGATATTTAAGGATTCAAACAAAAAAATTGTCACATAGGATATTTTTTTATCTGAGAGGTGACAGGATATTTTATGAAAATATAAATTACAAAAAAACTTCAGTTTATTTAAATTTTAAATGAAAAATAAACAATATAATAATAATTATTATAACAATTAACAATGCATATTACATCATAGAGTATAAAATATAAATTGTATTTTTATGAAACTTAATATTAAATAAAACATAACTACAATCAACTTTTGAATTATTAGACAATAATAGCTTCAGTCTATTTAAATTTCAAAATTGTACATTTAATGTAAAACAAAATAATATAATAATAATACAACAGCTTTTAAATTATTAGACAATAACAACTTCAGTCTATTTAAATTTCAAAATTTTACATTTTAAGTAAAACAAAATAATATAATAATAATACAACAGCTTTTAAATTATTAGACAATAACAACAACTTCAGTCTATTTAAATTTCAAAATTTTACATTTTATGTAAAACAAAATAATATAATAATAATACAACAGCTTTTAAATTATTAGACAATAACAACTACTTCAGTCTATTTAAATTTCAAAATTGTACATTTAATGTGAAACAAAACAATATAATATTAAAACAATGCATTCATTGTAGGAATAGTATTAAATAAAATATAATAATAATAAGATTAAAAATTAAAAAGGCTTTCAAAATCAGGAACTTTGGTTACATTTTTTTTTTGTGATATCTGAATGTTTCAAGCTATCATAAAATGGATGATGGTCCTTTTCAATAACTTGTTTTAGAGATTGCAAGTCATAATATTTACTACTAGATATTGGTAATGGCGCATTGTATAATTGACTTAGTTCGACTTGTTCAGGTATGTGTACATTTTTTATGGATGCCCTAGTTCTCTTACTAGTCTTATTTTGTTCATGTAAAATGGCCCAGTCATTGTCAAAAGAAGTTTTATATACAAAAGTTTACATATATTTGTCACAACTTTATCATCAGCTTTCTTTCCTGGTCTCAGTGATTTCAGGGAACATACAGCATCATAATTCTTAAAAAACGAATAATCAATAACTTTTATGTTTTAGGGTTGTTTTTTCCTTGCTATTCACATTCTACTAATGTAGTCTCCAGGAGAGTATAAGGGTGCTTTAAAATAATGTTCAAGGGTTGAGTGTACATTATCAGCCTCCATCATAGTGTGTCCTTTAGTTAAGAATAATTGTTCAATCGTAATGCATTTAGCTAAAGCCAAAGAACTTAATGCACTTGCCAATGTTTTGTTTCTGTTTTGGTAATTACAGCCATCAGATATTAAAACAACTTCTGACACTTCACTTGGAAGATTGTCAATATAGTTAATTATACAGGTTGTGAACTCATTGGCTGTCACATTACCATCTGATACCTTCCATACATACAATGTCACATCATGGTCATTTAGTTTATAAACTGTAAAATTGTGTATTTGTAACGTTTGCTTATAGAACATAGCTGAGGCTTCAGTTTTTGGACACAGCACAACACTCTCTAAATCCATAGTTATAACTATACCTTATTGTTAGAAACTGTTGATTTATGTTAATTTTTTTCTTCTCTTGCACTATTCTTTCTTTCTATTTGTTCATTATATTCAGCTTCTAGTATAGTGCCCATCTTATAACCAATACATAGATCACACTGATCTTTTCGAGGTTGATGAATTTTTATATTGTTAGCATTTAAAGTTTCACGAAATAGAGTGCATGAAGCTGGGGTTATATTTTCACTAACACACCATTCTTTAAACACATTGAACATACTTTCTATAGATACAAAATTTGATTCAACATATATTTTTGAAGTTGATTGACGACAGTAGTGACTAGGGACTTTTTGCAATAAATGTAACCAATCTTTAATATGAATAATGTCATTTTGTTTTTTTAGAACTCTTGGACTAGGAGTTAGTGAAATTGGTTCAGGATCATGTTCTGAGTCTGATGAATTTGAATTTGATATTTTATTATTAATTATCTTTTTAGTCCACCGTTTGAAGCAATCTTCACCAATACTTAAAGTGTTCAAAAACATTTTTCGACATACCTTCAATTGTTGTCCATTAGTTAAAAACAACCGTATATCTCGACTCTCAATTTTCCTAACTTTATCTGATTTATTTATTTTTCTCCTTCGGGTAATTTTTTTCTCCTTCCTAATTGGACGATTAGTTACAAGACCTCTTACATAACCTCGTTTTTCTTGCCATGTTTTAATTTTCCAAAAGAATTTGAAAACATTTTTTCTGTCCTCATCCGAAAATAAACCACACATAAAACTATTGGAACTTTTTTGGTTTACAAGTGAATGATTACACCTATCCTTTATTACTCTTTTTCCTATAGGACCACTGAGAAATTTTTCCATCCACCATTTAAAACCAATATATTCCTTTCCAGCTAACCTATTTTTTTGGGATTGGTATTTCACTTGTCTTAGTCCATCATTTAACTGTACATCAAGGTTGTTTTCAGTATCAATTTCAGATTCTGATAAAATTGGGGTTTCAATTGCTCCACTTATGATATCACTTTGGGAATTATTTATCAATATTGGACATTCATTAATTCCTACATTCAATATAATATTATTAATATTATTTTTATCTGTGTCATACAAGACATGGTTGTTTTCTACTACATCAACAAAACTATTCAATTGTGTTGTTGTAATATCAATATTATTGTTATTGAATGATGTATTATTTTCAACTAACTCATCAAAATTAAATGTATCAATTACCATATCATAATCATCTATATAAATACCGTTTAATCGGTTGGTGTGAAACTCGATTCCATTGCCAGTATCGATCCAATTTTCTAATTTACCTATATTGGCGTATTTATTTATACGTATACCTACGTATACGGATGTATATTATTATATTCATGCACATTATTATACCTAAATTTATACATATTTATACCTACATGTTCATTTTGTTACAATGTATAGCAATTATAGATGAAATTGTTGTAGCATCCATAATATGTGTACAGTACATATTTTATTTTCCCATGAAATTTTAAATCTATAATATAAAAGAATGAATCATAAATGTCCTTTGTTGGCTGTTGGCGCGTGTTGCATTTATTTATTTTCATAATATAAATATTAAATAATACTTATATTATGTAGCTTGAATTTTGTTGGTATGTAGTTGGTATACAGACTCTTTACACTTGTAAGTTTCAAGTTTGTAAACTAAATTTTAACATCTAAACAATAAACATAGTGTGTTCAGACTTCAGACTTCAGTTAACAGTTTTATCTCAGTCACATTAACCTGCATTTATATTTTAGAATCTGAAAAACTATGTAGACATTCTAGTATCAAGTAAGTTTTATATCTAATAATAATTTATAATATTGACATCTTTAAGTTTTAACACTAAATATTTTTCAATTTAGAAAAGTCAGCAGTTAACTTTTCCATATCCACGAGCATGGATGTAGGCCAGCATGATGGCATTTCGTACGACGCATTGGCTATAGAACGTTTTCTATCTCTTGTGCAACAGCGAACCTGTTAATTTATGATAAATTACTCATTTAATGTACGCCTAATATTGATTAAAAAAATATCCTCCTATTAGATTACCACACCTCCTTTGGTCCAATACGCATATCTATATTTCGCCTTTTTTACAATAGATATATCTTCTTCGGTTATAGGTTTGACCAATTTCACCAATCTATTAAAATCCGAATGCATTGGGCACCACCATTCTTTGCAATACAGTAAAATATTATTTACAAGTAAGTATGTTCTTTAAATAATAAAATATTACTTAGGTAAGTACATATTTAATTTTTGATTTTTTTTTTCTTTAAACAGGTTCGCTGGCTTTGTAATGTTAACTATTTATTACATGTCTGTACCACCAACTCCATGCATTTATTATTACATGTTTTGCCTGTCGATTGTTGAGGTTGTTGAAGTAGGTCGCAAGTTGGTGTGTCTTTGTTCTGGCCTAGTTCATCGGTAATTGTTTTAATATAATTGGAGGGTTGAAGCTGCCCTATAATATTGTTCTCCAATTTAGCCAATTTCTTATCCAAAAGCGGCTATCTTCCTGTATGCGCTCTACCGGCAGCATTGCGACTGCAGTATGCGCTCTACCGTGTTTTTCCACCCTACAACTATGTTTCATTTATAGACAATATATTCAAGTATAAGTGGGATGATGTAAAGTAGTTTTAATAACGAACAAAAATTGTTATGAATAAAGTAATGAAAATGATTATATTATAATATCAACGCACGTCATTGTTTTGTCGCCGTCTCGTTATTTGTTTCAATAATAATTATAAATAATAAATATAAAATGAAATAAAAAAAATTAAATAATATTTTAAATAAATATTAAAATACTTGTGCCATGTCCCTCAGAAAAGCGTTAAATGTGTCACTTTTATTAATTCCTCTCCACCACGTTTCAATGAGATACCTGTAATTATTATTATATTTATACCTTCGTATTTTTATTATTATATTATAATATATTATACCTTGGAAGCAAATCTGGAGTTGTACCACACATATTTTTCACGATTTTCAGTCTTAGAGGCCGCCATAAACTTTCGATTCTCTGGGTATGTGCCTTGGATATTGGATCTACGAAATTTTCGCTATGATTTACAACATAGTGGTTGTACCCGTGGTCCGAGAGTCCATTATACCCTGACCAGCCATCGGAATGTATTATAGACCCAGCAATAACCTCTCTTTGTATGATTTCGTGTAAAGTCGTTTTGTCCCTTTTTTGGACAGCAAAATACCTTCCTTCTTTATTGTCACACAAGCCGAATACCCATGGTCCATCAAGCCGTTTTCCGTAGTTTCTTGCTCCGTGTTCTAAAGGATTAACATTTTCCGAGTCGTCGTCGTCGTCGACGTTAAGATTTTCGGCTGGTAAATCTGCAAGTCGAAGTCGACCTTTATTATTTTTCCTCGATCCTCTTAATAAGCATTCGTCAACTTGGATCACTATTCCGGGTCCTCCCAATTTAGAACGATTTTCGAACATTCTGACAGGTACATCACGGCACAAGTTCATCCAGTCACACACTGTATTATGTGATCTACCGGTTAAACTTATAATTGTAGTCTGTTTAATATCTTGACACCAATAATAGACCAGTTCAAGTTGTGCACCGATGCTCAATCCACTATTGTTTCGGCCATTTTTGTCAATGTACGTCCAAAAACTATTATTTTTTCTATGTAATATATGGTAAACGGAAAATTGGTACGGTGATTGTGTTTTGAACAAAAGAAATGAAATAGGCGGAATATTGGTACTATAAAATATTTTATTTTCAGTGGTTCAAAAAATTAAATTAAAATAAATATGTGTTCACAATTAATATTAATAATATAGTAAAAAAATATGCCGAAAATTAAATTAAATATATATTCATAATAGTAATATGATAGTCAAAAAATGTGTCCAAAATTAAATAATTCATAATAATTCAAAATTAAATATAAATTCACAATAGTTTCCCTATGATATTTAAAAAAATGTCCATTGTAATTTCTTTATTTACGTAACTGGTAATAGTTTCATGAAGTTTATATTGAAGGGAAGCATATTTTTTATTTTTTTTTCGAGATGTTAAATTATTAGGTTGTTCATGCCGTATACTTTCAATTCGCATCGTAGATTCATCTTGTTGAATACATTGTAGAACTAACCAAAATGATGGGTTGCTTGTTCCTACAAGCTTATTAAAATAATTATTCCACCCTTCGCAATAGTTATTTGTTCTATCACCACCGTTCAATGTGACATCGAATACATTCCACAAAATTGGAGAAAACATTGGGGTACCGCTAGTACCACTGACATAGATGTCATCAAAATATTTAGCC
>NC_042493.1:38669268-38678393 GCF_005508785.2 Acyrthosiphon pisum | reverse complement strand
TAATAGACAGTTCAAGTTGTGCACCGATGCTCAATCCACTATTGTTTCGGCCATTTTTGTCAATGTACGTCCAAAAACTATTATTTTTTCTATGTAATATATAGGTAATTAATGAACAATATTATACCTGAAATATTAAATAACACCTATGTTTCTTTCCTTATGCTTTGAGTGGTTTGACACCCTTTCCTTTTACACCTCAACAATTTTCTTTCTTTGCCGCGTTTTTTTTTTATGTAATATTTCATTTCATTATCACATTTATTGCATAATATATTTTCTAGATTTACTAATAGATTTTTCGCAATTAAAGAATTAGTAACTGTTTCTTCATTTTGTATGATTTTGTAAAATTCTATTGCTAACATTTTGAACGTAACGTGATCAAAGTATAAAACCGTGTATGAACTCAAGTATTATCACCCAACGACTAATATTATACGATCAAAAAATATGATATGATGTAGAAAAAGAGAGTTCTAATCTTTATTACCATTCAACAATAAAGATATAAATTTTATAGTAGAGCGCATACAACAATCGTCCAATAATCGCAGGTAGACCGCAATCTGGGGTAGAGCGCATACAGGAAGATAGCCTCCAAAAGCTCCTCAATATGATTTATCGTGACATTTTTTGAATGTCCTTTTTCTGTAATTTTTGTTTAATAGTATTTATTATTCTAAGTATTTTAGTTTTAGTTATAAGTATTAGTAATTTAACTATTAAATTTATGTTACCGATTCCACAACTTTTTTTTCGAATGTTCATATTCTATATACATGGCGTCATATCTATTTTTTAAGGCCGTATGTTTCGCCTTCAAATCATCCTGTAGTAATTAAATATTTAATTTCATAGTTACCTAATTAACGATAGTTTTAATAATTACAATGTTGGTTTTTTTTTTCAATGTTACTTATTAGATATGTATAAAGAAAGCAAGTTTTGATAAACTGTAGAAACATTTCATAATAGGTGTATTAAGGCCCACACATGCTATGGTAGCAGCGGTCACGATATAACGCAGTTAGACATATTTACTGCTGCTGGTTCAATGTGTGTTACCCTTAAGCAAACGTTATTAAAATATGAATTATATGTATACCAATTTTAATGAAAAATCGCCAATCTCTTCCTTAAGTTTTTCATTCAGCTCATATACTTCACTTAAGTCTGATTCTAATATCTCATTTTGAATTTTAAGCTCATGTGCTACCTGTGATCAAAACAATTATTAACCAGGTATTATAACATTGAACATTTTTAAAAAAAAGTAGCAGAGTACCTAGCGATACTTAACCTGGTTTTTTGATTCCAATGACTCGTATAATAAAGTATAGCCATGTATATAAAATTCTAATTCTGTTATATTATTATGCTTTGTATCCATTTCTAGGTAATCCTCATACGTTTTGGGATAATTATCCAGTGTCGGCCTGGCACACAAAAGGCCCATGGATCAGTTTTTTTAAGGGGCCCCATCATGAAATACAAAATTTACTTGACATTTTGGGGAAAAAATTCCCACCACCTTTTTTCCTTTAGAAATGCATTTATCAAATTTTGGTTTTTAGAATTATTTAAGTAGGTATACCTAACACTGGCGGTCCCACGGGTGCAGCCAATGCAGCCTGTGCTGCACCTGACATTTCAACCGCGCTTCGCGTTTTTTTTTATCGGTTGTCATCATAATATTAATTATAATTATTATTCATAACTCTTAAGGTTGCCGGTTGGCATATTATAATTATTTAAACTAGCTGTTAGCTGTACAAAGTACGTGAAACTCGGGGGCCGTAGATCAGAATTCATGATAAGAATTGGAGATAAGGCTTGGCGGGAATGTTTAAAAGTTTAAACTTGAGATAATAGACATTATATTATCACTATTCGTTATCATTAATTTGTGCAATTTGTGAATTTGAGATATTAATTATAATTTTTGTTGTATTTTAATTTTGATCTTAATTTATTAATTTACTAACCAATTTATCATTATGAGTAATACGACTACCAAGAAGTTAAAATCCTTACGTGATTTCTTTAAGCCGAAACCTAAAACTGGTAAGTTTAAATTAAGTAGTTAATACTTTAAAACAGGGCTTGAAAGCGGTAACCGATTTTTCCCGGTAATCGGTTACCATGACTACTTTTTGGACTGGTAACCGCTTCCTGGTTTTCGTGTTTCAATTTTGAGAAGTGGTTATCAATTACCGGTAATCACGTAATTCGATAAAGAGGGAAATCTATAACGGTAACCGTTTATTTTTAGAACCGGTTAATTAATCAAAACCGTAAATCTCAAAATCAATTAACGTTAAAATGATTTTTTTTTTAAATTATGTTCATGAAGTAAATATAAAAATTTAAAAACACCAAATTATTATAAAATAATTATTAAAAATAACCATTGCGTGTTCGAACGCGCAATAGTATCGGCGCACAAACAATGCGGGTATATTCTCAGTATACACATTGTTCTAGACTGAAACCGCTGGTAGAATCATTATCGAATGCAGGCTGATACACCAAATGGTGGAACTTCAGTTAAAACAATACATGAATGGTTAGATTGGCTACAAGACTCTAACAAAAGTGAAATTTTTTCTAACTTTTCTAAAGCATTACAGTTATTTGTAACAATACCTGTTACAAGTTGCAGTTGTGAACGCAGCTTCTCAAAAATGACTATTGTTAAAAGTAAACTTCGAACAACTATGACCCAAAAAAGATTGGATTCACTGATGTTGTTATTTGTTGAACAACATAGAACTAATAATGTGGATATTGATGAGGTCATCGAAGAGTTTAATGTACTAAATGACACGACACGCCGAATGGTGTTATAACTTTAATTATAATATCATTATTCATTAATCATTATTACAATTAAAATAAAATTGTATAGCATTGTATATTTGTGTGTGCGTGTGTGTATGTGTGTGTGTGTGTGACATGTGTGGTAATCATATATAGGGATTTACCAGCTACCTATGTGTATTCTGTAATAAATGTGTAATTAAATGTGCAGAATGTGCTGCACCTGAAGTAAAATCCTGGGACCGCCTATGATACCTAAAGACACTATATTCAAATTCCTGATATTTTTGGTACTAATATTAGAGTGTCCTGTGGCTATACAAACTTCTATTTTTCAAATGAGAATCTCCTTGTTTACTGCAAATTATTTACCGGATTATGTTTTTGTAAATGTAGATGTATCTAAACGTACGTCTACATTAATTTTTTTACTTTGTTAAAAGTAAAAAAAGAGGATTCCGTTTTTAAAAACAGAAGTTTGTATTGTAAAACATCATTCTTAAATGGTATAAAAAATCTCAAAGTATTCAAAAATCTTCAAAAGTATTTAGAAATTCTAAAAATCAGAATTTGAATATAATATGTACAATTTAAATAAAAAAATAGAGCGGGTATAGGTACTTAAAAAATCACTACGTATAATATTAACGCAAAGCCTAACGAGGGGGATCATTCGTTAATTAATAAACTTCAAATTAATTGAAACTTGTACTATTATAATTTATAACGCCCTGTTCACACTATAATAAAAGGCAAGCATCTGGGCCCTGTAAAGAAAAAATGCGTATAGGTACGGTTAAATATACCAATAAACACTTTACGGGGTTCTTACTCCATACATAGACCAGGCATACGCCAAACAAATTAAAAAAAAAAACCGCTGAGTGGATGGCACTCCGCTGTACAGTCAATGATTAATGAATTATATTAAACTTGTACGAGACCCTAAAAAAATCGGAGGGGCCCCGGCCGCGTTCGCGGCCCAGCGGCCATGGCCAGGCCGACACATCCATTTTTATTTAAAATTTAAACTGTTTAATATTAAACGAATGTAAAAGAACAAAATTTAATAACAATAACAAATGTATGTTACTTTAAAATAATATGCACAATATATGTATTATGTTGTAAAGTAGACTAGACCTACTTTCTAGACCATTGTATTAGATGCATAAGATAATGTTATAAAATATATCATTTTTACTTATATTTAGGGAAAACCTAAACTTTATCTAATCACAAATGTTAACATTTGTTCTCTGTACAATAAAACATGTATAGTTTTGTATTCATATAGTCTTGAATAAAATATTGATTTTAATTTTTTATTGATTTTCTTATTTATTATTGTACACAAATTAATTTTGAAAGTTTGTGTATAATTTATTTAAATTACACCATGTCGTTATTTACCTCCGAAGAAAAAGTCGACATGATTTTTGTATACCTTGAGTGTAACAATAATAGTCGAAAATCACTGGAGTTATACAGATAAAGATTTCCGAGTAGAAATCAACCTTCCCGGATGATTTTCTCACGTTTAGTAAATTGCTTAAAGAAAACTGGACATTTTCCCGACGGAAAACATCAATCGCACACGAGACATGTGACCCATATTCTGGCAGAAGAAAATGTTATTACATATTTTACAACATTTCCAAATACATCCTTATCCAAGGCATCAAAAGATCTTGGTATACCGAAAACATCAGTACACATAATTCTAAAAAGGCAAAATATGTTTCCTTATAAAGTTCATATAGTTCAACATCTTCGTGCTACTGATTATGAAAAACGTATGGATTTCATTGCTTGATTTAAAGTAAGTAATTGTGTATTATTAACTATAACTTATAATTAAAGACCAGATTTATATTATCTTAAAACACCTAACATATGATGCTAATATTCTCTAAAAAACCTTCAAAGGACAGTTTGTCCGCTGTTAAAACATTGTATTTTTTGTTGAATGGTTCATATTAAAGTGATAAAAAAAATTTAAATGTTCAAAGAAATATGCTAAAAAAACTTTTTTCTACAAACTCAGAATTGAATGAATTATCAACATTTCTTACTCTCTAGCAGTAACGATATGTAAAAACATATAAATCCGGTCTTACTTATAATCAAAAAAAAAAAATTTTTTTTCATTCAATTTTTATTGTAAGACAACAGTTATTTAATTTAGTTTTGTTTTTATACATTGTTACATTGATAGTTAATTGAACAATAATAATGTATTTTAACAGGTTATAATAGAAGATGATCCTTCACTTATAAGGAAAATATTATGGACCGATGAATATAAGTTCCAAAATAATGGCATATTGAACCGTCAAAATTCTCGGTATTGGAGTGAAAACAATCCTTGTTGGATGAGAGAAAGTAAATTTAAAGTCATGTGGAGTATAAATGTGTGGTGTGGAAATATAGGTGATAGGGCCATATTTTTTTGAAGGTATGATTTCTCTATATACAATTTATCGAACAGCCATAACTGTAAAAAAATAAACATAACATAATTATTATTTATTTAGGTAACTTGGGAAAAATATTTACACTTTTTACAAAATATTTTGCCCATATTATTGGAAGATGTGCCTCTTGACATACAGACTGATATGTACTTCTAACAAGATGGTTGCCCAGCCCATAATGCTAAGATTGTAAAAGCATTCTTAAATGAAACATTTGGTGAAAAATGGATTGGAACAGTTGGCCCAATTCCATGGCCTCCAAGATCTCCAGATTTAACATGTCCAGACATTTTCTTATGAGGTTATCTTAAAGATAAAGTGTATGCAACTGAATCTGTAGATATTAATGACATGAAAGAAAAAATAAAATCTGCATGTTTTTAATTGTCGAAAGAAATATTAAAAAATTCCACTGGAAGGAAGCTAATGGAACGTTTCGAAAACTGTGTACAAGAAGGAGGACATCAATTTGAACACCTAATGCAATAATATACAAGAAATTATTTGGTTTCTTTTAGTAAGATGCTTCAGTGATTAGATACTACACAATAAATAATTTAATGAGTACATTTTATGTAATTAATCATACATAGTACTCACTTCATACATACTTCTATAATCATCATAATTAGAATAAAATATTGTTGTGGTAGTGACTGTTTGGCATTTATTGTATTATGTTATCCTTTATTAATTAATAGTTTTATTCCAACGATTTCTTCAATATCCTATCTAAATGATTGAAACATAATATGAGACTATTTTTGAGTTCACGCTAATCATTAGTCAATGTTTAGTACACTAATTGTTTAGACGAAGTTTTTAGTGCACTAACCAATAATCGTATTTTTGAATAGTATATTTTTTTGATCTAATATTTTATACACTATAAGGATTCGGTCTAATCTTTCATTTTTAAACCAATCTTTTTTAGACGTATTTGAAAATGTTATGTTTGCGATACTGTAAATTATAAATTATTATCGATTTTATCACTATATTTTTCAGTAATAAATATTGATAACAAGATAAATTAAAAAAAATTAGTATAATATCTACATGCTTATTTTTTTTTTTTATTAAATTAAAAAATATTCTGATTACAATTAAATTTTAAGAGTACTATTTATTATAATTAATAAGTATATCTTGTTCTTGGGATGGAAAAAAAACAAAAATTGAAAAGTGTGACGTATGAACAAAACCAATTGTTAATTGATTTTGTAAACATCCCAAATTGTGTACCAAAAAGTTTACCAACTTTCACCATGAAAAGTGCACAGTCATTGTGGGAAAGTCTTACACAAATCTTAAATTTTTCTCCATTGAATGGAGAACGGTAATTAAATATATTGTAATATTATACAATTATTATATTATGGTTATAATCCTAGTTCCTAGTTTTAAAATAGAATAATAATAATATACTTAGGTACCTAAACTAACATTATTTATAGTACCTATTTAATTAATAATTTTACTATTCAGTGTTTTGAGCCATTTGCGAAGCAAAAGTTACCCTCAAAATCTGATTATAATAAAACGGGTGGAGGGGAAAAGCAAAATGACCAAGTTTTTGACCAGGCAGAGTAACAATTACTAGACTTGATAGGAGGCACTGCAATTCATGATTACGAAACTATTGAAGAAAGTATCTGTACAGTTTTGTATCTTCAATGTAATGATCCTATTGATTCTGAATTTGTTGAAAATGTATCAATTATAGATACCCAAAATATAAACTTAATTGGGTATAAGAATAGTTTTGATGATATTCAGAGTATTCAGCTTTCAATATTAGTTAGTGAACAGCATAAGTATGAGGAATTAGAGACTAATTCTACTTCTGAAAACATAAAGTAGGTACTTATCTAAATTAGATAATTAAAGTTTTTTTTTTAACTACTAAAATTACTTTAATTATTTTAATCACAATAATACCATAAAATATACCTAGTAATTACTACTAATACACTATTCCAAATAAGATCAGGCTTCGGTGACATCTAAAACAAGGTGTAGCATTTCAGGGGCATCCTGAGAAATGTGATTTTTTAAACCAAGGTAATATAATATTAATACAAAAGTAAAAAACTTGACTTCATTAAGTAATAATTAATAAATTCTAGGTAATTTCAAAGAACTATGCAATATGTTTTCAAAATGTGTATCAAATTTTAAAAATTGTTATGATGTAAAAATCAATCACACCCGTTGGAAAGTCCAAGAAGAAATCATACAAATAAGTGTTAATTATGCTAAAAAATAATTAAAGAAATTACAAATACTGGGTTTTTTGCTATTATGGTTGATGGAGCCAGGTAAAATAAATAATTGTTTACATTTGTCTATAATCTGTTTTTTTAATTTTTAATTGTTATCATTATATTAAAAGAAGTCTTAGAAGTCTTAGCATTATAGATATTTTAAGCACATCTTTTCATTCTATAACAGCAACTTTAGGTGAAGCGAGAGTCGCAAATGTTGTAAGACGAAAGTTCAAGATTTGTGATAAGGATTAGTGATATGGATTGGAGATAAGGCTTAGCGCTTTGGCGGGAATGTTTAATAGTTTGAGCATTTAGCAACCTGTCACGAACGTTGTAAATGGATAGGCTGGATACGATCTCCATCATCACCTCTATAGAGTTTACCACATATAGTGGTATGTACCACATGTCCATTGCTTTTTTCTTATGTAAAAAGTGTAAAGTCGAAAACCGTGTTGGAGTGTCTAGCAAGTCAGTCATCTCAAGTCAAAAACGATTAATTTTCAAATTAACCACTTAGGTAGGCACTCCACTTTCGTCGGATCGCGGACAATGTGTACAGCAAATCAGGTAGGCAATTTACCTGCGGTGGATTGTAGACCCGACGTCTAGTGGCTAAAGTGAAGAGAAAAAATAGTGTTTTCCAAAAACCCAACCCACAACATTCGAAATAATTTACGAAAAATAAAACAAAATATAAAATATGTATTTATTGTATGGTATAATATAACAATGACAATTTATAGAAAATAATATGTGTTAAATTCCTAATGATTTAAATAACATATAGGTATATAATATATAATATACAGCCATATAATATAATACAGTAGACGCCGCTTATAAGACTCACTTTGGGACCAGCACAAAGTGAGTTTTATAACCGAATGAATCTTATAGACGAAGTGGTAAAAAAAATTAATTACGTATTTATAAATTTTATTTTACTACATATTTTGCTTCAATTTTAATACTTTAACACATATTATATATTACATACTTATTATTGAATAAATTTAATAATCCTGATAAGAAAAAAAACTAAAATTATAATTAAGTACATATAAAAATTATACATTAATAAAAAATTATTATTATTTATTATTTATTTTGAAAAAAAAATTGTAATTTTAGTTTGTTATTTATTTTGTTCCAATATTCCGAAAAAGGACTATTCATATTCGTATTGTACATTGAAATTAGTTAACCTAACTGCGTATGTGTATTTACGTACCCGTAATTACAATAACTGTGCAGCCGCCAGATAATCCCTATAATAACGATAATCGTTGCGATAAATTTGAATTTTTATCTACGATAAAAATTATTATACGTTATAAGGTACCAACAGGAACTTGAAATAATCATCACGAATATTATTTAATTTTTTAATACCAATTTATTTCTAAATTATTACCAAAAAAGTTTATTTTCTACTATTTATTTTACGAAATTTGAGTCTTATAACCGATTTTTTTTTTAATGTATTTGGGATACGTCCGGACCGTTTCAGACGATTTTGAGTCTAATAAGCGACTGAACCTTATATCCGTGA
>NC_042493.1:38668399-38669218 GCF_005508785.2 Acyrthosiphon pisum | reverse complement strand
GCTAAAAATAATTAAAGAAATTACAAATACTGGGTTTTTTGCTAATTATAGGTTGATGGAGCCAGGTAAAATAAATAATTGTTTACATTTGTCTATAATCTGTTTTTTTAATTTTTAATTGTTATCATTATATTAAAAGAAGTCTTAGAAGTCTTAGCATTATAGATATTTTAAGCACATCTTTTCATTCTATAACAGCAACTTTAGGTGAAGCGAGAGTCGCAAATGTTGTAAGATGAAAGTTCAAGATTTGTGATAAGGATTAGTGATATGGATTGGAGATAAGGCTTAGCGCTTTGGCGGGAATGTTTAATAGTTTGAGCATTTAGCAACCTGTCACGAACGTTGTAAATGGATAGGCTGGATACGATCTCCATCATCACCTCTATAGAGTTTACCACATATAGTGGTATGCAGTGGCGTGCCGAACTGACAAGCAGACTTGAGGCAAACTATACAATTTGATCCCCCTCCCCACCACCAACAGTTTTTTCACTATTTTTTTTTATTATTCAAAATAATAAATATTATTAAGTTTTTTTAGGTATAAGTTGCACATCTACACTAACACACCCACCCACCCACCCAAATTTCCCTTGAGGCAATTGCCTCAAAAAATGACTGTTCGGCACGCCACTGGTGGTATGTACCACATGTCCATTGCTTTTTTCTTATGTAAAAAGTGTAAAGTCGAAAACCGTGTTGGAGTGTCTAGCAAGTGAGTCATCTCAAGTCAAAAACGATTAATTTTCAAATTAACCACTTAGGTAGGCACTCCACTTTCGTCGGATCGCGGACAATGTGTACAGCAAATCAGGT
>NC_042493.1:38668190-38668349 GCF_005508785.2 Acyrthosiphon pisum | reverse complement strand
GCGCTACGTATGCGAACGAGTCGTTGCCGACCGCAGCCGGAACATTTTACGATCGTGAACGAACGGGCGAAATTGGTGGGAGATGCGCATCGACGGACGAAAAAACCTTCTCTCGTGGAACGGAGTATAGTATTAGACACCATTAGTATATAGAGTATA
>NC_042493.1:38664450-38668090 GCF_005508785.2 Acyrthosiphon pisum | reverse complement strand
GAAACCTTTACCTGTTGATTTGAAGGACATTCTGGATGATTTTTGTAAAATAGTGAACTTCATCAAGTCTCGCCACATGAACTCCAGAATATTCTCAGCATTGTGCAAAGACATGGGCAGTCTTCACAAAACCCTCCTTCTTCATACTGAGGTTAGAGGCAAAGTCTTTACTCGTTTATTTGGACTTAGACATGAAGTTCTAATGTTCTTTGAAGGCCATCCTTTTCGGCTTTCATTAAAGTTTAAGGACCATGAATGGCTTCAAAAACTTGCATATTTATCCGATATTTTTTGAAATTAAATGATCTAAATTTGACTCTTCAAAACAGTTGAACAGTAACAATATTCCAAGTTACTGATAAAATAATTCTATTTTTTGTTAAAAAGTTAGAGTTTTGGACGTGGTGTATTGAAAATAACCATCCGGAAATTTTTGAAACACTGCATGATTTTCTATGTGAAACTGATATAAACCTATCACAAGATATCAAAGTCCAAGTTGTTCAACATTTGAATGGACTCAAGGCGGCTTTTAATAAATACTTCCCAAAATGTGAAAAAGGAGACCACTGGATAGCATCCCCTTTCAGTGCAAAATTTTCGAATCTGCAGTTTTATCAGTACGAGAAAAAGAGAAACTTATTGAACTGAAGACGAATTCTTCACTTGAGGTAATATTTGAAAAAAAATCTCATCGTTTTTTGGGCTGACGTAAAAGAAGAGTATCCTGAGCTTTCAAACAAAACAATTAATGTTCTGCTGCCGTTTACGAGTACTGTATTGGTGGATAGGGCCTTTTCGTCGTACACGTACAATAAAAATAAGTATCATAATAAACTCTCTATGAGTTCAGATTTAATAGTTTACTTATCATCCAAGGAGCCATATTTCAAAAAAATTATGTACCAGTAAACAAGCCCAAGGGTCTCATTAAAATTAAATTGTAAAGCTTATATTACTTATATATATATATGTACGATTGTATGGCTAATTAAATTAATTAATAAATATTATTTTCAAATTTTCCATCATCGAACTTATTTCATAATATCTTATTTGTGTTGTGTGTGCATATATAATAAATTTACATTTGGGGGGTACGTAAAGAAGTGGTGAGAGGTCAAGGGGTGCGTAAATGAAAAATGGTTGAGAAACGCTGATATATATGAAAAATAACGTAAAAAATGTCGTCAAATTTATTCTACAAGATACACTATTAACTGACATTGACGAAATAAGTTTAGTAATAGAAGAGTGTAATAAAGCTAAAGCACCTTATGGTGAGCAAATTCAATCTAATGTTGACGAATTTTTGAATTTTGATGTACAAAATATGTCAATGGAAATACTTGATGATATTTTAATTTGAATAATATTTTGAATAAATAGTATAGATAAAATACACTGTACAAAATATAATGAAGAACTAAACAATGATAAAAATTATAATTGTGATTTTAAAAAGTATGATGAGAAAAAGACTGATGAACTATTTATTAGTGAAGTAGATAATAAATGTGCTACTATGAACTATGCTGGGGAAAAGACTGATGAACTATTAAACGTGAAGAAAATAATAAAACTTTAACCTTAAACTGTGATGAACAATTAAATAGCATAGAAAGTAATACAACTGAAGTAACAAACTCTGAACAGAATGATACTCAGGGACAATTGAATAGTGAAGAAAATAATGAAACTGTAACTATTAACTGTGATAAACAATTGAATACAGGAATCAAAACTAATAATTTGAGTGAATGTTTAATTGATAATAAATGTCAACACATTTTCCATGGCCTAAAACTTATAGCCCATTACAAAAGTCAACTAAATTATCTGAACGAAAAGTAACATATGCAATTACATCAATGCACTTACTAGAAAATAAAAAAAAAAGCGAAAGACACTTGAGGAAAAAAGGAAAAAAAGATAAAGTAGAAGAACTTGAAGACCTCAAAAATTTCATACCACAAAATCAAACCTCAACCTCACAAGTAATTTAAGCCATATGCTATATAGTTGGATGTTTTGTGATTGTTGAATACGAAGAAGAATATTTTACAGGGGAAATTATGAAAAAAAGAATAACGAATATCAAGTTTGTGTGATGTGCATGTATGTCAGGCTTAAATTGGAAATGGCCGGAAAAACCAGATTTATGTTGGTACAGTGTTGCCAGGTCAAAATGTGAGAAAGTTCGTATAATTATCGTATAATGTTCGTATTTGTTCGTACTACAAAAAATGTTTGTACCTACATAGAAAAAAATGTTTATTATAATTAACACAATATAATACTATATATTATATAAATATTACCAACAAGTTCACCAACGAACATTTTTGTATTTATTTTATTATCATACAACTGAGTAGGTAAGTAGTGGGCAATGGACATATATATAATATGTCTATGATAATGGGTATTAAATATTTTTTTCCTTATCAATCATACTAATTGATTAGTGATTACAATGTTTACAATGCAGCTAGATACATTATTCTTATTAGTTTAAAAACAACAAATTAAAAACTCATTTTAATTTAATATATCTAAACTTTTTATTATATAATAATGGTTACAATGGTAAATGGTTACATGTATAAAAATAATAATAATTTTAAAACTACTCCTTATATTAATTAAAATAAATGACAATATTAAAATATTTTAAAACATAATAAAGGTTAGGTTATATAAATAAAGAAATATTATACTTGTTCAAAACTAAAATCATCATTTGTATTTTTGTTGGACAAATTATTTGTGTTCATTAAGTTAATCATTTTTTGGGGGGAATATAATTAACGCAATTATTATTTTTAACTTTAATTTCTTGAGATGCTAACAAGCAACCTTGAATTGTGTCAGTATTTTTTATTTTATTTCTAGTTTTTACTTTTATTAAATTTACCTTACTAAAGACACGTTCACAATCAGCATTAGAATGAGGGAGTGAAAATACTTCAAGAGCAAAATTTGAAAGATTTGTGAATGGAAATTCTTGATTTCCAAGTTGTAATTTAGATAAATTATATCAAAAAATATCTGGTTGATCTAAATAATTTAATAAATCAGTTGAAATATTAAAATGGGGCAACTGTCTCCATTCATTGTCAATAGATTGCATTAAATCATCATTTAATTTAGTCAACCTAGGCAATAAATTTAAAAGAAAAAATAAAGAACTATTTTCTTTCCTGGTTTCAATGGATAATGCAATTTTAGGGTCCATCAACTTAATAGCTGGCATCAAGGGATCATTAAAATTGTATTTTTTTTTTAGTTGCATGCAAGCTATTTTAAGAAATGATTGTACTCTTGAATAGAAGTCTTCTAACATATGTTTATTATTAGCAATTTTAGGGTTTTGTACTTCTTTCATAATTTTAATGCCAAGGTAAATCTGAGTAAAAGGTAAGTAATGTCGAGAATTTTCTGGATTTATTTCATTAATAAGAGTTCTATTGACATAATTTGGATCCATAAAACATATTAAAAGTTCTTTGAAAGTGGCAACCATTTTATCATGCAACTGTGTGATAACTACACCTGGGCTTTGAAAAAAAGAATTGAGGGATGTAAATTTTGGTAACACAAAATCTAAAAACAAATAAATAAATTTTATTAAGGGATC
>NC_042493.1:38657636-38664350 GCF_005508785.2 Acyrthosiphon pisum | reverse complement strand
ATTCAACGAATTATAAATATTTTCTACAGTCGTAAGCCTTTCACTTAAAAGTTTATCTCTAAAATATAATATTAATGGATCCCATTGTTCTAGTAACCTAGAAACTACCATGTGTAATGAGAGCCATCTAGTTTGACTAGGGTGTAAAATCTTATGAATAGGTGTTGAACAAGTCTTGAAACTCCACAAATTGTGCATTACGTTTTTAACTCATTGAAAAGAAAGAGTAAACCTGCCGTACTAAATCTTCGCATCGTTTTGGCAGGATTTTACATGCCTCACTTGCACAGAGGTGCAATGAATGGCAGATACATGTCCAAATACTTATTCCAGGATAGTTTAAAATCATTCTACTGGCAACTGAATTGTTTGCACCCATCATTGAATTGCACCCATCACAACCAAATCCTATTATATTATCTGATGGTATATTATAATCATTAAATGCTTTTATCAAACTGTTAAATAGATTTTTTCCAGTAGCACCTTCGTAAGCTATCTCTTGGTTGTTAGAATCAAAAACATTGGCCAGATCTAAAAAACGACTATCTCTTTTACCAATATTTCTATTAAAATAACGTACAACAATACATGCTTGCTTGACACAACTTATGTCTGTGGACTCATTAGTTAATATATTAAATTTTGAATTAATTAAACAATCTACTAAATACTCTTTATGTGTCCTTCCTATTACATTTTTCATTATAGATGTAGTTTTTGTTCTTTTTAATTGAATGTTTTTAAGATCCTCAGAGTCTGGATCTAGATTTTTAATTAATTCGGACAAATGGTCCATAGCTAGAAATGGAATATTATGTTCTGCTATAAAAGCTACAAGTTTGATATCAGCAGATTTAACTTTTTGTATTAATGGAGTAAATTTAGGAGAGAAAGATTCGATTACAGATGGAGTCTTGGCTACACTATTTGAACTTAAAATATGCTTCTTACTAGTTAGATGACGATTTAGTGAAACCAATTCTGATGCAATATTTATCTGATGCAATATTTACGTTGCAAGTTATGCATTTGGCGCTTGTTTTTGAATTTTGATCAGGGCGTAGCCAATTTGCAAACTTTGGATTTTGTAGGCACTTGTCACTGAACATTTGTTTCCTGTGTTTTGTTGGTTTGCTTACTTCGAGTCTTTGAGATTTTTTTTGAACTCTTTTCACTATCTGAGTCATTGTCAGAAATATCATCTACCTACAAATTACAATATTTAAAATAAATAAATCAATTATATTAGTAAGAAAAAAGCATGAAAAACAATTTAATTAATTTTCTTAGCTCATGCACATATTGACATAAATTATAATTATCTAGCTGCTAGCTAAATATCGAATTAAAATATTTTAGGTAAAAAATATAATTAAATATAATACTCACACTTTGTTCTACTAAGTTGTTGATAGTTAATGCTTCATCATATTTCTTGCTTGAAGAAGAAATTGTACTTTCAAACCTCTAAGATTTTAATATAATAATATTGTTATTTTTTATGCAATAGAGTTTAATTAATATTTAATACAGGTATAATAAAATACTTACAGGCAATTTTTCTGTTATACTTTTTGAACAGCAAGGTTTTTCCTCATTTTGTTCAGTAACTTTAGTAACATTCAAAGTCAAATTCTTTTTAATTAAATATTTATCCATTTTGGTATAAAATTATTACAATTGTACAAGTAATTGTAGAATAAAAATTATATGTAGCACTAGCTATAGCAAATGAACAAATATTAACAACGATACAATGTGTACAGCAATCTGCTACAGAAATCACAATGACAATATAATAAAAATTATACGTATACGGCTTCAGCCCACGATTACTTTTCATTGTTTAATAATTTGGAATATTTGGATTTCCGTCTAAAAATGGATTTCTTGTGTAAATTATAGTGATAAATAATGGATATTTTTATCGCGTAACAAAATTATTATTTTGTTTATTATTTACAAGAATTGATATTAAGCATGATAATAATTATTATAGTATACAAATTATTATTTCGTAGAATTTTATTTTTCTTAATTTTGTACGAACATTTTAGATTCTGAGTGGAACGATGAATGTATTGATTTTACAATGATGTGTTTTTTTATTTTTTTTTGTGTCTGTGTACACGATAAGTAGTCGAAATAATGCTACGATTTTCAACTTCAGTATCTTGCTCGATCAGAAAGTGAATATCGTTGGTGCATTGGGGAGGTCAAAATTTAAATTTCCCAGTAGTTTTCAAAAGCGCCGGGAAAAACAAAAGAAAAATTAAGGAAAAACGGGAATTTTTACGCAAAATCGATTTTTCACAAAATTGAATTTGGTTTTTGGTGTAACTTTAAAAAAAATTACCGTAGATACATGAAATTTTGACTAAATGTTTATCTTAGAATTTTCTATACACCATAACATTTTCAAAATATTTTGATTTATTTTGACCAAAAAATCTAGAAAATACATTTACACAGTTTATTTTTATAGTCATTTTAAGTACAAATTTGGACGAAATTACATATTAAAAACCTAGGATAACTATTTTAGTTTTTTTATTGTGATTGTATAATATTATTCGTGGGTACTTGAAACTTCTAGAGTATACTATTATATATCTATGATAGTACCACGGTTTTTTGTTGATGTATAACGCGTTATAAGTACCTAATAGATATTATGATATGAATGATGTGATTAATTTGGAATTTATCTATAATAATAATTATCTATAAATATAGGTAAATTTTTTTTTAATACCATAAATAAGTATATATATTTCTAATACATAGACTGATATACCGTCTCCGCTCAGAATCGTTTTTCTTATACAGTGATATTATATCATTGAATTCAAATTTAATACTGTCAATTATACAGTGACCCACTTCTAACCTACTGTACAGCAGAGCGACATCCACTTACCCACCTTTTTTTTTCGTGTTCGTACGATAATTTCGAAGTTCGTACGCCTGGCAACACTGTGTTGGTATAAAACAGAATATGTAAAGCAACGCATATTGCCTCCTAAATTAATCAATGCTAGAAAAGTATATTATGCTGTTCCTAAAATTAATAATTACAAAATGTAATTATTAATTATTTTATTAAAAAAATACATTGTTTTGTATTATGCCTAGTATACCTGACTAGGTAACCATTTTATAAAAGTTAAATTTTATGTTGTTTAATTATTTATTATAAACCGAAGTCCCTAGATATGATAAAGATATTTTGTATTAAAAAGTTTGCTTATTCATATATATTTTATATAGATTGTAGGTACTTATCTAATTTTAAAAAAAAAATCGAACTTTTCTTAATGATCAGTGTTTTTAATAAAACAACCATATTGTAGACACGTGTACCTATATTATATCTTCTTCTTATATAATAAAACCGCAGGTGGATTGCCTACCTGTGTGATTTGATGACTGATAGCTAGACAATCAAATACAGCTATCGACTCTACACGTTTTAACAAACAAAAGCAGAGGACAAACGTAAGAAATTTTCAGTCCATCAATTTTGATCGTAAGTGGCGGATATCTAGACTTTTGAATTTTAAACATTCCCGCCAAGCTTTATCTCTAATCCTTATCACAAATGACTAAAATTCGGTACCCGCTCAAAGCCACAGGCCCCTGATTTTCACTTACATCTAGGATGCGACGGGAAATGCGTCCAATCCGCCATACGCAGATGCCCTATACATCTTAGATTTGCATACAGCGATGATTGATAGCTAGACATTCGATTACAATTCTTATACAGTCAACAAAACACAACCGGGCATACAGCAGGGCATGGTATTACACCAGACGAGAAAAGACCGCTAGATACTCAAAGTCACAGTTTTCGGTTATTGATAGCTAGACAATCAAATACACCTATCTACTTTACACTTTTTACCAATTTTAGCAACCAAAAGCAGTGGACTAACGGCAGTAGATCGTATCGATTTACAATGTTCTGCTAGACGCTCAAACTTTTAAAAATTCCCGCCAAAGCGCCAAGTCTTATCTCCAATCCACATCACTAATCCTTATCAGAAATCCGAAACTTTCGTCTTAGAACCTCTGTGACTTTTATAATTCCAACGAAATTGTCTCCAAAATCGGTACCCGATTTCAGCGAGTCCTACGGGCGTCCGAGTTTCACTTAGAGCTAGTAAATAATAATATATTAAAATATAAAAGAACAAAGAAATAGGAGTTAAAAAGGCAGGTTTCCACCACGGTTTAAATATATCCACAACCGTGGTTTCCACTACACATGTTTGCTGTGTATGCGAAAAATTTTCAACAACACGGTATCGCTGTTAACCATGTGGTAACTTAACCTAACCAACCAATCAAAGGTGGGTTTCCACTAGATACGTGTGCCATAACACACCATGTTAGAAATGTGAATTTAGTGGAGTATCATAATTTTATATTATTATGCTTGTTAGGTATTTCATTATCACATGTAATTACATATAATTGAAATATGTATAATAACGTACAATTACTAATCAGCTAAAAAAATGTAATAACAATTGGAGATATTGTATTTATAACTTGTTATGATGTATTAGTGACCAAATTTTTATTTCACCATCTGGTATTCAAAAAGGAACGATTTAATTTGTACAAAACTTAAATGGTGAGGATATAATAGTTGCGAAAGCTGAAAAAAACTATCAATCTTTTTTTTTTTATATAATAAAACGCTAATAACGGTATAAGATCCGCTGGGGGCGCTGTCGGGGTTTTGCGTTTCTTCCATGACGACTTATACTTTTCGCGCTTTTTCTCGCGTTCGCTATTTTATTTCTTATCTCCCTCGCGTTCCGTTATCGCTTTTCGTGTTTTCGCGCGAATACGTATTGACGTGAATATTCGAATATTTATATATATATTATATTATATGACTTTTCTCAAGTTATTCGTATTCCCACTATTATTGTGTGTTATATATAAAAAAGTGCGTACGTATACGGTTCGTACAAACAACGGTATTCAGAAACGGTTTGAGTGCTCGAGATTCAAACATTTTTTCATTTTTTTTTTGTATTACTACTACGTAATAATTGTTTTTATTATATCGAATGTTTTCAACCTGTCTTCTAAAGGGTTATGCTCACTTTAATAAATTGTATAAATGTTATATTATTTCTATGCTATTCTACTATAATATAATAGTGAAAAACATGGAAACGTTTCCGCGCAACAACATCATGCTAGACATGTTTACGTAAACGTTTCCCGGAACATAGGCGGGATACGCTACGCGGGGTCAGCTTGTCATCATTTCCTATTTCACATATGCCGCGCCCATCTGGAAACCGTGTTCAAGGCCACAATCGCCCGATTCGGCCAATTCACGGAGTTTCATACCCCTGCTTATAGCGTTTTCCACCACACCGCACTGACTGCACCAGTGCATATTTGTATGTTCCATCGGCAAGATTAATATGCACTGAGTGGACATTTTTATGTTTTACTTCGATGCACTACGCCAGTTTTTTGCACTGAGTGCAAAGATAATCGCAAGAGCTCCTCGAGCTCGTGCGTTATTATTGTGATACGGCTGTCTATTCAAATTTTATCCAAAATGTTTGTATTGTTGGACTAGCAATATGCCGATATAACGAATACATAATAAATAATAATACGCTTATGCTATAATAATATAATATAACTATTTATTATATAAATTATAATGGATAAACCTACCATATTGGCTATTATGGATTGCTTGTCGTCTAGTGAAAGTTCTGATGATGAAGAAACCATTAAGTATTTACTATCCAAAAAAGCATCTATAATACCTAATATTAAAAATGATATAGTTGACCTTGTTCATGCCTATACAGATATACAAGTATTATTAAATATTATAAATACTACCTAGTAACATATTAACATATTATGTATACCTTACCAGTCTTGTAAAGTAGTGACACGGGCTATGGTACTTCGATGTGGTGGAGTGCGGTAGTCCGGTCGCAATGTGATTGTAACGGATAGTAACCGTTTACTCACAACACATAAATATCATTATATATGAATAGTTAAATTCAGCATAAGTGATTAGGTAAACGACCTTCTTAAACGATTTTGGCAATAGTCAAAATTTGTCATATACGAATACAATAGAAGGTTAATCATGTAGTCAAAATAACCGGGTAGGTAATTGCGAGCCATATTATATTTTCTAAAAACGCAAATCACGAATCAGTTGACAGGATATGGGAATTGCCAAAGTCACGAGTAGATATACGGGTACATGTATATGTACGCGACATATAGACCAGGATGTAATAACTGATAAATATTTAGCAATTCGCAGAATTGATGGCTTTCTGCACAACAACACAGAAAATGAATTAGCTGTCAGCACATTATGGCGAATACTCAGATTAGATAGGAATATTGCAAATGCGTAGGTTGAGTCGATGGTCACACGGACCACATCCGGTAGAGACAAGATATCGAAACGATAGGTAGGGGGAGCAGGGACCCGAATATAAAAGGGAGCCTGAAACAGCCTGTATTCAGACGTGTCTACTCCAGAGCACAACAAGCACCTTCACGTCACTCTGTGTAATAACATTGTTATTTGGACTTAGACAAAATTACTGAAGAACGTTTAAATAAACTACAAAGTATCTTTCATCTGTCTACATTTATTTATAAACTACCCTGTCAACATCTTCATCTATCAACACG
>NC_042493.1:38634536-38657586 GCF_005508785.2 Acyrthosiphon pisum | reverse complement strand
ACCCTGTCAACATCTTCATCATCAACACGAGTGGTCTCGCTTCCTGCAAAATCATAATATACTCGTAGTTAACGGCTATCAGAATATAACTCTGACCAGCCCCAACGACGAGAATATTACATGATGGTGGTTACGTTTGTGGTAGAGACGTAGGTATGGAGGTCACTCACGAATTGAAATAAAAACGCAACGCGAGTTTGTTTCGTACTAGCCTGTGGCTGTGTATTACACTCAACAAAATGTTATTATACAAATGTGGGATTATGAGTTAGCTTTACTGTGTGGAATAACCGTCGGTACAACTGTGGTGACGCGTTACGCTGTGTCGGTCAAACGGTTGACGTACAAGAGAGCGAGTCACCCACGGTCGGTACTCGTTCCGCGCGACTTGCATTCCCGTCCCGCCTTGTGCCCGTTTGGCATGGTGGGAGAGTCGGCGGTGTCGCGCTGTCGTAGCCCGTGGTGGGTGGTGGCGGTTGACAAAAGCGCAGACCGGTCGCTGCCATACCTGTACTTTGTACTAGTTGCCGTACTGGGGCTAAGTATTTCAATATGTACTTTTTGAAAATATCTGTACCTATTTAAAATCAAATATACATTTTTCTTCTTTCTTTACGTACCTAAAGGGACGTTCATTTAAAAAAAAATAATATAAATTTTACGTCAGTTTTACTTTTGAAAAAAAAGTATCTGTATCTGTACTTGAATACTTTGTAAAAGTTCCAAAATATTAAAATTTAAGATTTTTGGTTTTCAAAAATTGATAAACCACATTATGTTTCAAAAACATTGAATTTCAGTTTGAAATAAATAAAAATATACTCAAGATGTAACTCATTATGGTAGTCAATATAATATGTCAATATGTCTTGACTTTTGTTATTAACTGCCTACTCTCAAATGTACTCACTACAATTTTATAAATTACTAGACCCATATCTCTCTAAACTAAGGCCCCTTGTCGGTGCTGAGCATCCCCAGCCACTGCTTGTTGTGGCACTGGCACCTTCCTAATATACTGTATCACAATTTTATACATTTGAACTGCTTATTGCCAACTATTAACTATATTAATATCTATTATTGAAGTTTGAAAAACGAGTTACCATTACCACCAATTTTTTAATAAAAAATACATAACAATATAAATAAAGTAACATTTCTTGTTAAAATCTTAAGCTATTATAAAGTTTATGATTGATAAATAGCCAATGTTCGGTTTACACCGTAGTAGCAAAACAAAACTTAGAGTATAATTTAAGTGTATAACCAGTATATGTATAATAGTATGAAGAATTAAATCACTTCAATAAACTTTTTATAAGGTCAATTTTTTTCTTTATGGTGCCTTTCTTTTTCAACCTCATTCATTTTGAGAAAATCCAATAGTGTGTCTACATCAGTCGTTTTACTTTTAAATTTCTTTTTTTGTGGTTCACATTGTTCAGAACAGTTATTCTCTTTTTACAGTTCATAACAACGCTCCTAGCACTACGCAATACTTCAGGCAAAATGCTGTCATCCTTTTTGGTTATTAAAGCCCATTCGCTTTCACATGTGTCATCTAAACGCGATGCATCAGTCCTCCTATTATTGTCAATAACAGTTTTTTTTCGTTTGCACACTGTTTTGTACCGATTCTCTACTTGTAAATATGTAAATCTAATTCCTCATCGATGTCAATTGCCAGTTGTTTCCATAAATCAATTTTTTTTTTAATTTCTTCATTGGTCCTACATGGATAGTTCATCCACTTAGAATATCTTTCTAGCAGAAACTTTGTAATACTCTCAGTCCATGAACTGTTATGATTATTTTCGTTTAATAAAGGCTCTACATGATTAGTATTGATTTGGCTATTATTTGGTATTTGCATAATACGATTTTCAACTTTATTCTCATTGACATTTTGCACATTTATGGACTGAACTCAAGTTGAAAATTGTATATTTCTATAATAATATAAATAGTATTAAATAAAGTATGTTAATATTCAACATTTTTTATTAACTAGAAATATATTTCAACTAGATATAATAAAATACACTTGTGTAACTTGGGCAATTTTGGGGGACATTGTTCTTCTCGAGTTTTGATGAATGGGCTATGCATTGTTAAAGTTAATGATAAAATGTATAAGAAAAAAATATATCTACATAGTTTTAAACAAAGGTCAGATGAGGTAGAATGTACTTTTTTGTTATGTAAAATATATAAAAAGGATGTTTTAAAAATTAAAATCTTGTATAAAAATAGATCATTATAAATCACAAAATAAATTGAATTTACCTCTTGGGAATTGAAACCGTAATATGAACGTCTTTCTTTTTGAGTTCTTCCACATTGAGTTCGATAACATTTTGTTCCACACAGTTAGCGAGAAACCCTATTATACTTTGATTACAATCATTAGTACCTAAATGATAATCAAGTATTAGATCTTGTAAAATAAAACAGTTTTAAGCATTTTTTTACAAACTATTTTATACTGTATTAGAGATAAAATAAAAAAAAATAGAGTTATTAACTATATTCTATCATAATTAATAGTAAATATTAAACAAATAATAAGACCTATAGTAATTTTAAAAACTTAAAAATCTTAACAAGAAATTAATCATTTACGGCTTCCGAGTTTAAGCTGTTCTACTTCTAGTTCAATTTGTCTTGATGTCAGAACTAGCAGTAATTTAAATAAATATAATTTAGTAATTACTGGACAGAAAAATCATGATAAAATAGTTGTGATTATCTTCTTATTTAATCTGTTATTATTTCACTTATATTAAAATATAATATTACATAAATATATGCATTTGAAATTGTTGTTAATATACATATTATATTATAGTGTTAAAGATATGGGGTCTAAAAATTCTTTACAATTTATGCACTACCAAAAATATTGGTTGCGTATATTGGTACTAGTTCCACCTATGATTATTATTATTATATTTTTCTATCCATTAACAATTTATTATTGTATTAATTTGTGAAAAATAATGTCAGATTTCATGATGCACTTGGAAGCAGTGGCGTTGTAAGCTATATAGTAGGTATGTTGTTAAGACTTTGAATCAGTTTTTTTATTGGTTTGAGAATGTTTATTGGTTTGGTTTGCCAAGTGCACGTGCATTCAAAGTGGTCAAATTTTTTTTCAGTTTGGTGGGAACATAATATAAATACTTCAGTTCAACAAAAATTCTAACTACCCCGTTTCCACCATTGACATACCTAAATTAATTAATTGTACTTTGAGGCTGTTATAAAGTCGCAGTAAACTATAATATGTAATATGCTTACCAGCAGCTTGCTGTATATAACCCAAAGCACCTTCATCTAGGTCGAACAAAAATGTTTGGTGACCCAACTAACAACCTCCAATATCAATTTTTAAATTATAAGTTGCCATTTTATAATTAATCAATATAACAGAGAAGGCAGTAGCAGACAGAGTAGAGTGTATACTTACTTACAACCACCACCATTGAAGACACAAAATTGAAAATATAACAAATAACAGTAATAAGTTTATAATAAAAATTGAAGCGCGGGTTTTTCCAAAACATTATCATAATCAGCAGTTGTCACTAGTTTAAAAATATGATAAACGAATTGTATGTTTCATCTGCACTTGCACTAACCTGCACTAGAACGATTATCAGTGAACTGTATCAGTGCCACTTTGGTGCGACAGTGCGGTCAGGTGGAAAACGCTATTAAATCGTGATCGTTACCATAAAGACTAGAGACAAGGAGGCTAAACTCAACTACAAAAAACGTCCCGCAAAACATGGCACACTAATTTCTCCACCAGTCTGCGTGGCGGTCAAATCCGAGGCTGGATCGGACTATCGGAGTATAATTAAAACGTATTAGATAGGGACATACTTGACTTTATTACATTTAAACAATTATAATTCAAAAACTAAAAATCGTATTTAAATTATAATTACACTAGCACAAATTTATCTTTAAGAATAAATTAAAAAAATAGTGTTCATGTTCTATATTTACGTAATAAATGGACATGAAAACACTATGTAAACATTATGTAAAACTGTTTCGTTTACATAATTATTATTATTATTTACTGCAGTTTGGATACTTTCCTGTTTTTTTTTTTTTTTTGTTTTTTCCTTACTAGTCATAGTATCTTTATAATTGGCTCTTTTTACAATAAAACACATCCACATTATTAGAAAAAAACGGACAATTTGGCTTTAGAAAATTCTGATCAACACAACCGACCAATTAGATTGTTCAATCTAATTGGCGTAATAGTTAATAAATTATCCATATTACGTTCTTAATTTTTAATGTGTCTATTGTGTCGATTTTCTAAAGTAGAAATTAAACTAAATAGATTATTAGATGAATGTTCCGAGTGGCCCTTCTATCGCATGTCTATAAGTTTGTCTCTAGATGAAGAGGAACAATCGTTTCTTAAGCTAGGAAGACATAATTAAATTTTCAATATTTTCTCAATTTGATATAATTAATTGGTTTAGTAAATATGAATCTACCACTAGAAAATAATATGCACCAATATAATACATTTCTTGTCTTTATAAATAATTAAAATACTTAATTTACTAATTTAATTTATAACGCAAATACAGAGTATTAATGTATTTTTAAAATGTATACAAATAATTTTAGTCGTATTAATTATTTATATTAGTAATTAATTCGTGTTAATTAATTTTTCTTCTTGTAATATTATATAATATTAAGTTATATACGACTCACGACGTAGCGAGGTGTATGCCCGAAACTTCGTAATCCCATCGATAAGGAAACCATTATAATTGTAGCGTATGCACTAGTATTTTATTTTTATAGTTACTAGGTATTCCATTATCTTTATCTAGATATTCCGATATCATTATTTTCAGATTATTTACAGATTATTACTGAGTAACATTTTGCAGTCGTTTCCGATTTGTCGAATTGTATGCGTGCTAGTTCGTTTCGTGAATTCACAATATTTTACAATGCCTAAAGAAAAACAATCTGTTTCTAGTTGTCTTAGGAATATTGTTCGCGAATTTGGTGAAAATACGTATGCAACCGACGCAAGTGTATTACTATGTACATTTTGTAATATTAAAATTAACAATGAAAAAAAATTTAATATTGCACATTTAAAAACCGAAAAATATATTAAGGCCGTTAAACGTGCAGAAATCCAAGGTGAACAAAAAAACAACTGGTTACCAACTCAACCAAAAAGTCCTCATTTAGTAAAGCCTTGTGTTTTGCGTTGTAATCAGCAAATATACCACTGAATAAAGTTTCAAATCAAAGCTTTCGTACGTTTTTGGAAGTATATACTGGAATTATTAGTGGAATTGTTCCTACAGAAACAAACTTGAGACTTGGATACATAGATGAAATTTTCGATGAAACAATGATTAAAATTAAACTTGAACTGTCTGGCAAAAAAGTCCATAGTCTAACCCGTCTTTCTTGGGTACCAGCAAGAGAGAGCTGGCCCATGTACTGGACGATGGTCGACAGATTCCTTGTTTCAGCATGAGGTCGAAATCACGGCGGGCGATGTCGAGGCGATCAGGCGGCAGCCGTCGAGGGCGCGCGAACAGGGTAGGGCCCGCCCTTTGTTTCGAGGACGTGTTCGACGCCGTGGCGGAACGTTTCCGGGACGGGGGACTCACGAGTCACATTTGGGAAGTCCTGAAGTAGCTGGTCATAATCCGGGGAGCGATCAACGGTAAGTAATGAGGTGTCCCTCGGCGATATGGAGGTCACGGCACAGGTGACCATTCGTTTGTCGGTGGGATCGAATCTGTGAAAATTTCAACTTTCTAACTATCATGGTTTATGAGATACAACCTGGTGACAGACAGACGGACGGACGGACGGACAGCCGAGCAAAAGTAATAGGCTTCCGTAGGGAAACGTACGGAACCCTAAAATTGAAGGACTACCTATCTATAAAACTACAAAAGTTATATCATCCTTGTTAAATGTAAACAACACACCCTGTATTATGAGCAAATTATTCATACTGTAGTACAGCAGACGCTGAATAGGCATTTCATATTTCTATAGCATATTCGTTCTATGTAGTAGCCTGTAGGACGATTAGTCGTTGCTTTATATTACGCCTCGGAGCACTATAGTTATTCATATCAATATACAAGTTATTATATTATTACATATATCCGATCTTATTTTTATTTACCTTTAGCTTATGTATATCTGTATACTTCAACAATTCTGAAAATGAAAATAATGACAAAATCGTTTTTGGGTTCTCCTAAAAAGTATGAAATGTGTCGCTTACACCAAATAGCCTTTAACCGACGATATGTTGTTGATCAACTAATTAAGACCGTTTACCTCACAGTCCTAACCTAACCTAACCTAACCTAACCCATGGGATCATACAATTTTCAAATTATTTCGACTCATGTTAAGCTTTTTATAGGCATATGGAATTATTGTATTAAATTTCAAAATTGTAATGGCTCTTTCTGACGTCTCAATAATCTGAAGCCAACGAACTGCACAAAACTTTTTAGGAAATGTAGTAGAATCAGTAAATTTAATTAAATCAGTTCGTCTAGCCGGAACATCTTTGATTACATTATAAATAGCTCGAAAAAATTCTGTAATATTCCATTTGGAAGATTTTATAGCATTTTGAACGCATTATGCATAGTATGTAATCCGCAGCTTCCTATGTCAAAAATTATGTGATCAATACTTTTTTCGTTTTTCTGCTGGAGTTCTTCTTTAAAATTTCGAAGCATTTTTATATTTACATCGGGTCCATCCATTGATATTTGAATAATATTTCTCAAGTTCAAAACGTTGCTTGCTTCTTTTAAAGGCGTCAGTAGCTCAACAGCATTTATGTGCCCAAGGAACACTGATGTCAAATATCGTACAGAAACTTCTTCCTTTGTTTCATTCCAGTACCGAATATGTACATCTAATTGTTCTTTTTGACTGACTTTATTTAACGATTCATCAAATTCTACTGTATAGTAAGAACAATTGGAAAGTTCATCGTACAACTCTAATTTGAAATGCCGGGCTAATCCATAGGTAATTAAATATGATAACTTTGTACGTTGTAATTGCACATTTTTTACTACAGTGAAACTTCCATATAACGAACTTCCATTTAACGGAATTTTCTGTTTAACGAAATATTTTTAAGAACTATGATCTTCATTGTTAATTACACGTAAATTTATCTCCAAATAACGAATCTGATGTTTCTATATAACAAAATAATTATTCGATAAAAACCAGTTTTTGTAAATTTTGTCGCTATCAAATTGATAGTTTATGTCATAGTTCTAAAATTGTACATGAACAATGTACCCGATAAAGATAAGACACTGAAGGTAGGCAAACTGATTAATTTTACTGTAGTACACTTCAGTTCCAATATTGGTGCAAACGAGTATACATTCTTTCGTTTTCTCTTCGTTCGTACAAAAAAAATGTCAAAACGTAAATGTTTATCCATCGCTGATAAATTTGAAATTTTTAACGAAGTTGATAAAGGTGTTAAAAAAAAAGATATTGCCGCAAAATATAGTATTCCAACAAGTTCTCTATCAACCATTTTGAAAAACCGTGAAAACGTAACCAATCAAATGCAAAATTCTTCTCTCCTCAGCAATAGAAAACGAATGAAAATTTGTGTCTATGAAGAAGTTGACAACGCTGTTCTTAAATGGATGACTTGTATACGAAATAACAATCTGCCTATATCAGGTTCGTTAATCAAAGAAAAAGCAATTTATTTTGCTTAGAAATTTGGTTTTATCGATTTTCGTGCAAGCTCTGGATGGTTAGATAAATTTAAATCGAGACACAATGTTGTGTTTAAAGTTATTTGTGGTGAGAGTGCTGATGTCCAAGAGAATGACTGTGATACATGGAAAATGTTTTACCAAAATTAATTGAAAAATTCAATCCAAAAGATATTTTTAACGCTGATGAGACAGGTTTATTTTTTAAATGTTTACCAAACAAAACGTTAACTTTTAAAAATGAAAAATGTTTTGGAGGTAAGCATAGTAAAGAACGAGTTACTTTGATGGTGTGTTCTAATATGACTGGAACTGAAAAACAAAAACTTCTAATTATTGGAAAAAGCAAAAATCCAAGGTGTTTCAAAGGCATAAAATCACTTGAAACAAATTACGATTTTGATTAAAAAACGTGGATGACATCATTAATTTTTGAAAAGTGGTTACTAGATATTGATCAAAAAATGAGTCAAGAAAATCGAAAAATAATTTTATTTGTGGATAATTGTACTGCTCATCCTTGTACCTTATCTACAAAATTAAAATCTGTAACGCTTGCATATTTTCCCCCAAATACAACAAGTAAGCTCTAACCAATGGACCAAGGAATAATAAATAATCTTAAAGTGTATTATCGAAAACGTATTTTGAACAAAGTTATTTCAAATCTTGAACAGAGAACAACAATTACTCTGCGAGATTGTATTTCTGAGGTATCGAAAGCTTGGAAAAGTGATGTAACACGTCCGAAACCATAAAAAAATGTTTTTTCAAAGCTGGATTTACAAATGAAAATATTGAAACCGATATTGAAATACCAGATGTACAACGAGAATGGGAGTTAGTTCACTGTGATGGCGTTACTTTACAAGATTATTTGAAAATTGATGAAGATATCGCCGTAAATGAATCACCTACTGAAGAAAGTATTGTAGAAGAGGTTAGAAAAAAAGAAAATCCTGATGAATTTGAAGAAGAAGACGACGAAGAGGAACATGCAGTAGAACAATCCAAACTCACAGAAGAAGACATATTAAACGCTTTATCGGTGGTAAGAAATGGTTTTAGACAAGAAGCAAATGTTACCGATGAAATTTTTTTAAAACTTGACGATTTAGAAACTTTTTACGAAAGAAGGACAATTTTCAAAAATAATAAGCAAACAAAACTTACTGATTATTTCTTTTAAATTATATTTAAGGTTAAAAATTAAATTAAACTGTAATAATATGATGTTTGATGTTGTTTTTACATACATACAATATACATAATAAAAAAATAATAAAAAAAAAGTTGAAAAAAATACGTAATTCTATTTAACGAATTCCTCTATATATATATGTATTTCACTATCTGGAAACATTAGTTTCATTACATCAATACTTTTTGCACCAGCTGACATTGATATATGAGAGGATATTATATTAATGCCCATAATATTTCTGATTTAGTTTTACTGTCCCGTTCAACCATTGATGTAAGATATATTTCCTTATTAGATGATGCATTTGATGACGATTGTATTTCTACGAGGTTTTTATTTTGAACGTCTGGAACTTTATTTAGTTTCACAACTGGTGTTTGGAAATGTGATGCTAAATTCTGACTAGTGGTAAAATGTTGAATAATGGTTTGGTGCTTTTTAGAGTTCATATGACTGGAAAGAGCTTAGACACCCATATTACTTAGACACACTTTTATGACAAATAACACAAACAAATGCATTTGTGTTATTGTCATCTTCCTTGACCCATAATTTGAATTTGGCATTTGATAGCCAATTTTCATTAAAAGTTGTCTTTTTGTTGTACATATTAAAAAAGTTATGTATGTAAACTAAATAACATATAATACTAAAATAATATTTAACAAAACATATAACAATTTATATAAATTACTTTAGTTTATTAATAATTATAAAACTTAACAAAACAAAAATGAACAAAATGTGAATACGTGATAAACAGTCAATATTATCATACATCATGACTAGGTACCGTCACC
This sequence comes from Acyrthosiphon pisum, assembly GCF_005508785.2. NCBI lineage: Eukaryota > Metazoa > Arthropoda > Insecta > Hemiptera > Aphididae > Acyrthosiphon > Acyrthosiphon pisum. The sequence goes on along the minus strand of NC_042493.1, from coordinate 38,647,786 downwards.
ATGGTTACCATGGGTAAAATGTATAATATAATAATATGATAAACGAATGATAGTGTAGTGTGACCACTAGTAAAATAATTAATTTCCTTTAAACAAAATATTATATCAGATGAGAATAATTACTAAATTTGTTAAAAACAATATTATATGAATATTATTTTAATTTCCCAAGAAAAAACCACAACTTGCTATAAAATTTGAAATTTTCCGGTCCGTTATAGAATATTCTCAATTCCCTGATTTCCCTGACTATTCCAGGTTTCCAGAATGAGTGTTAACCCTGTTACGAATATCAATTTTGCCATAATATAAAATTTATCAATCGGAATATAATATTATGTCTATATATGAACGAGAACGACTTATCAGTTAGATATGACTGATATGGGCTGTTTATTTTTACCACGGTATTCTATTTTACCTCATTTTATTTATTTTTCACGCACGGTAAAAGCACAGAATAATGTTACTATTATGATAATATCATCTCTAACATATTATGTTTTACTTAAAACCTCAAAATTTAAAAGTATAAATAGTAAAAATTAAACATTTTAGTAATTTTATTAGACATTTTAGAATATGTTATAAGCCGGTGTGTCGTCATTTTCACTGTTCAAATAATTTTCGTCGTGGTCGTCTTTGTCCTCTTTGCCATCGTCACCAGACTCCACGTCATCACAATTGAAGATGGAATTTGGATTGTCGACGTTATAAAGTACCCCTGCATGTTTAAAAAATTCAATTGTAGGGTCTAAGTGATACCATTTATATCGCTTTATAAACATATACTTTGCCACATAACCGCCGTAAAATTGTATTTTTCAGCAATAGTTTGACATGCTTGCTTTAGCGTGTCTCCACGTGCTTTCAATATTATTCGAATGCATTCCCGTCTCCGGATCTTTAAAATGGATGCTGTGGTTGACTGTTAGATGAATATACCCAACATTATTTAACGTACTGTACTCCTAAAATTATTCTAGTAAGTAAAATTAAGATTTCAATATTAGATATTGTTCGAAAAATAGTACCTTCCAACAATCCGATATGATGGTTGTTCCAGGTTTGATCCACTCTTCAAATATTGCTAAAAGGGTTTAGCAGATCGATCTTCTACCGGTATCATGAAGCAGTTACCAGTCTCAAGTTCATAACCCCCGAAAACCCATTGACCTTCGACCCTAGGCCTCTATGATGTTTTCGACGGCCAAATTTAGATTCGTCAATCTCAACTGTGTGATCAACTCCACCTAATTTTACTTTTTTTCAATCATTGCATCTCTCTGCACTTCTCTGCAAAAAGATGACCAGTCGGTGATTGTTTTGTTGGAAGGTCGCAATTGCATCCCAATCACCGGAAAGTTGCAATTCATTACCCATAAATTTACAAATGCACTTAATATATCAATAAAGGATAAATGGAATTTATAAAAAAATGTTTTATGTCTTAGTGACAACCTACAAAAAAATATAATATTGTATTTTACGAGTTTTTTATGTAATTGTTAGTTTTAAGTTTTTATTTTAGTAGCTATTTACCTATAATTGCACATTTTCTTCCTTTTATTTTTGCGCCATCAATCTTTTCTCGATACATCCATTTATTTTTGTCGATTGTGGATTCATCTTGACCACGAATACATTTATTGTCGGTGGGCAATATACCAAATTCTTGTAATTTATGGATCAAACTTAAAGCTTTTGTTTATATTTGACCACTCATTAAAATCAAATAAATTCACTGAATTTTGTTTGAGCGCCATTTCAATATATGTGTGTTGTCGCAAAGGAAAAATAAAGCACAATGATTTGTTTTGCATAATATGAGTTTTAAATTACTATTTCACAATTAATCTTATCGAAATATTATTTTAATTATTATGTTCTATTTTAAAAAAATGACGATTTATAAAATGCGCTCCCCCACAGGTTTTCTATTTAAGCCCCTGGGGGTGTGGGGGCCGAGACTCCATCCAGCGAGAGGTCTGCCGGACCTCGAGCTTCTAGAGCGTTGAGGGTATGCGTAAAAACTTAGAATTCGAAACTTCCTTAGCATAACTTAAAAACGAAGTCGGGCTATCTAACTTTGATTGCACCATCGTTTTTAACTCGTTGAAGTACATAGGTTTCAAAAAAAAAAAAATTAATATTCGTAATAGGTGCAGTAAACTAGGTAGTGACGCGCGAATGCGCAAAAATCGCAAAATAGCGAACTTCATTAAGCCATAACTTCGAAACTAAGTCCGACCGCCAAATTCTGACTTCACCATCGTTCTCAGTATAGTTAACTACATAAGTCTAAATAAAAAAAAAATTGAAAAAAAGGGTGTCCGTAAAGTAACAAAGTTCCGACTTTTTTATAGCCTTATATACAAAACATATAATTAATATCTGTAATAAAAAGAAAAAGTATTATTTTAACAATAACACACTCGTCACTGGGTGATAAGCTTTTACATTACATTATTATAGCCTACAGGGACGCATGCAGAGAATCAGCTCACTGAGGGAAAAATACAATTGGTGTAATCTCACACCTCTCCACTACATTAGGTTTGATTTTTAACACATCCAATCTGTGAATTTGATTGAAATTTATTTTAATTAGTTTGTTGTGGTAATGTGGTACCTAGATAGACTTCATTTATATTTATTATTTATATATTAATTTACCTAGAATAAGAACTAGGAGTAAATAATAGTTATTAATATATTATCGGAATCTGCACAGTATCTATCCTAGAGTACCTATCGTAAAGTATTAAGATTCATTTGAATAATCTAAAAAGCAAGGTGGGTACATACCGAGGTAAAAAGTATTCTTACAATACAAATTACTATACTACTCTTTTTTTTTTTTTAACTTGAGCACCTATTATACTATACATATATTATAATCAAAACAATTTCATTATGTCATTTATTTTATTATTGGATAAATAAAATGTCAGTTAAAATAGGTACAAAAATAATACAAATAAAAGTTTGAAAGTATGCCGTTATAGTATATAGGTAGGTAGGTAGTATGTACATTGTAGGAGTCTGTGTACTACTATAAAATACCTAGTATCATACAAAAAATGTAATCCTATAAACATAATATTTTTGTTTGAAACTATATCTATCAGCAACAATAAAATATTTACAAAACAGTCTCAAATATATAATATGCGCTTGATTTTAGTAGGTATTTTCAATAATAAATTATAATGACAACAACGTTTAACCAACCATAATATTTATCATAAGATATTATATTGATTCTATAATTTTACTATGGTTATACACGAAACGATTTGTCGACAAATTTATCATTAGACCCGTTGTTTGATAAGTACCTAGTCAATCATCGATAGTTTCACACAAACAATTTAACGAACAATTATTTTGATCACGAGGTACTAAAGTGAAATTTAGCCAATTTAATAGTGCGTGTACAGTAGAACTTGATCAACTCGAAGTTAAAGGGACTGACAAAAAAGCTTGAGTTACTTATCCAAAAATACGAATAATCCAAAACACTAAAAATAAAAATTAAGTTAGAAATTTAATAATTTTAGAAAAAATCAAACTTCGACTTATTCGCGAAAATATTCGAGTTAAACAAGATTTTTTTGCATTGTTTAATTAGAAAATTCTAGGGACCATGGAAATAGTTCGGGACGTATTGACGATTTCTAGTTAATCAAATTTAACTGTATTGGATACAATAGATAAACAGAATTCAAGTCTACGCAACGACGTATCCGTAAATGTCCAGGTCGCAGAAGTAAAGGTATCAATTTGACAAATCGTTTTGTGTATACATTATTAATAATAGTATATAATGTAGATTCGCTTACTTGCAAGAAGTTGTGAAGAAGTTTTTTCGAAAAATATGTTCACGTACGAGGTACGACAACGACTGCACCAGTATATATTTTCTATGGACTGCACTTTGACCAATGAGTAATGATAGGTATGAGATACTTATGGGAAATCCCAGGTCCTCTTCATTATAATTGTCACCAGATGAATGAGCGGTTCATACCGATGTGCAACGATATGAAACGCTTATGTAACGTTATCATTCCACCAGCGATTTGCTTCTTATGAGTGTGATACCATGGATCTTATTGTGATTTTGGATCAATATTTGCGTCAATTTTGTTATCAAGACAAAATTGCTCGTCTTGTTATTTTTTTTGTGTAGCTCCCATATTATAATATGTGATTAATGATTATATGTCTATGTAGCTCCACAGTCCACACATAAAAGTCTCAAGTCTGTAATCCACACTCTCATAATTCGCATTAAAATATTAACACTTATGTGGTGAGGTGTCTGAACAATAGAATTTATCGCTATTGTTGAAGTGTCTACTGACCTTTAGGTGGGAAAGAAAATAAGAATATTTAAATTATATTTTGTAAATTGAAGACCTCCCGTGGAGATCGGTGTATGTTACAAAAATGAAATTTTTCAGGAGCGACAATAACCGTATATAGACCATTGAAGTCGGTGTATGTGCATGTTTAGTACATGGTTTTTTTCAATGACGCTAGTTTTATGTTACCTGAAAAAATTACGTTCCTGCAATAAAAATTGAACGCAGTATAAGAAAAGAACGCTAGAGATCGGTGTATGATATAAAAGAAATTTATTTATTTATTTTTAAATAATAGCTCTTATAATTAATATTGTTAATATTGTTAATATAATTAATATAATAATATTTTTATTTTTGGCTACACAGTTGTGTGTAAAATTCGCGGTACTTCGGTTCCAAATAGTCCAACATCTTTAGTAGGTCATTGGCCTTTTTTTCGTCTATGACGCGGCCCGTCTTCACTTTTGGTAAATCTTCGGGAATATTCATTAAGTTGACTCCACGTTTGGCAACCTTAATTTCTTGCCAGTTCTCTATATCACCGTAAGTGAGTTTAGTTAAAACACAGCCTTTAAGAAGCGACTGCATTGTGACCTTAATCCCTGTGACGTTACTTATACCCATTTTTGTGGTATTCAGAAATTGATTTGCCATTACGTTAAAATCAATAATATCTCCATCTTCAATGTCGACAACTTCGAATGGATTGTTTAGTTTCGAACTATGGATCATCTTTTTTATTTCTGCAGGGACCATGGCAGCTACCCTCTTTTTCCTTTTCTCAATCATGGTGAAGTCTTGATCACAGGGCATAAAGCCATGTCCAGAGACCAAGAATCTACATTCAATACTTTCAAACCAGCCAGACGCTACGAGATAGAACATAGCAAAAACACCAACATTTTGTTTTTATTTTGTCCAGCGCAGTTGTCGCACCACATTTCAATCTTGAATAGTGTAATAGTGTAACTGAATAGTGTAATGATATAAATTATATAAAAGTTATAAAAAAAATTTATGCTACAGGCAATCTTTACATTGCCCGGTCAATGTGTTGCTGTCCGGGCAAAGAATTTTTTTCATTAACCAACTAATAATATTTTTTATTTTCATCATAAATTATAATTTTACTATTACCTATTGGCTAGTTATAATAATTTATAGTATTGTTTTGTTTTATTTTTACCAATTTGTAATATTTTTTGAAAAAACAACGTTTATCAATATATTGTAATAATACATATATATATATATATATATATATATATGTATATATTATAATATTACGAATATTTTTATGGAATATAAAATATTCAATAGATATATGATAATAATAATAATAATCATTGTTTTTTAAAAAAATATTATAAATTGAAATGAAAAAGAACAATACTATAAATTATTATAGCTAGCCAATAGGTTATAGTAAAATTATAATTAATAATGAAAATAAAAAATATTATTAGTTGGTTAATGAAAAAAATGTTGGTTCACATTGCCCGGGCAGGAACACATTAACCGTATACAATATACATATAGTTCAAATCAATAAAGAACAACTTAATGAATATTGAATACTTAAGTATAAAGAAAAAAATGTATACACATGTTTTAGTCTATAATGTGGTGCATGACATGCGTAAGGTTTGATAGACCTAAATATGAAATGTACGTAGATACAACTCATCTATAAAAAACAAATAGCTAATAGGTATGAAATATACTTACTGTTTCTGTTTATGGCGTTCCCGCCGCCGCCACGACCATCACGATCTCCGCCGCAACGACCCCTCTTTCCATCGCCGCCACCGCCTCCATAGTTATATATATAGGTGGTCATCTAAACAAAAGTTTATATTATTCATCCTAACCATCAGTTAAAAATTTCCGTCACTATTCATAACAAAACCAACAGCTAATGGCTTTAAAAGTTAATACAGTAAGTTCTCGTTACAACGAATACCGATACAACGAAAAATCCCGTTATAACGAAAGTTATAGAAGTTCCCTGCCGAAAAGCTATTAAAACAATGTTAAACTAATCTCAATATAACGAAATGATTGATTTTTAAAAATCCCGATACAACGAACTATTTGTACAGCGTACAGGTTAAAATATATGTATTTTCCCTTCTTAATTTAATCTAAAGATAACAAGCATACGATTTTACGAAATTATCAAGCCATTAAATTGTCATTATGTGTGACCGTGTTATTCCGCGTCAATCGATAACGCGACACAATCAGTCGGATGTGAACCTTCATAAAGCTCTCACGTTGGTAATTTTTATTTTTCCGTATTTTATGCTCCTTCTTTATGTACGTACGTGATGAGTTCTACAGTGAAAAGAAAGCAATTTTCGTCGGAAGAGAAGAAAAACATAATTTCTGAAGTAGACAAAGGATTGAAGAAAGGCGAGGTGGCAAAAAAGTATGGCATATCTCCATCTACATTGTCAACCATTTTGAAGGACCGAGAAAGCATCTTGAAACAACTGCAGACTTCTGTTTTTGACCCGAGCAGGAAAAGGATGCGTAAGGCACAATTTGAAGACGTTGATACGGCGGTTTACAAATGGTTTCAAGATGTTCGTTCCAGAAACGTTCCTCTGACCGGTCCTTTAATTCGAGAAAAAGCCTTAGAATTTGCTAAAATGCTCGAAGTTGAGAATTTCCAAGCAAGTGTCGGATGGTTAAATCGTTTCCGTGAGCGGTATGGTGTGTTGTCCAAATGAATTTCTGGAGAGGCGAGTGACGTGCCAATGAATTCTGTTAACGAATGGCGAAACGGAGAAGTTGCTGCACTCATCAAGAAATACAACCCGGACGATGTCTTTAATGCGGATGAAGCTGGAGTGTTTTTTCAGCTTGAACCAAAAAGGACATTAGCCCAGAAAGGAGACAAGTGTGTAGGGGGTAAAGCTTCCAAACAACGCATCACCGCTCTGTTCTGTTGTAACAAATCGGGAACGGAGAAACGAAAAATCCTCATCATTGGCAAATCTGCAAAACCTCGTTGTTTTAAAAACTGTAAATCATTGCCATGCATCTATAAATTTAACAAGAAAGCATGGATGACCCAAATAATTTTTAATGATTGGTTGATAGATTTTGATACAGAAATGAAAAAAAAGAAGAGGAAAATTCCACCAAAATTGGATAACATTCGTGTGGAATATTTCCCACCTAACTGCACAGCTGTACTTCAACCTCTTGACCAAGGTATCATCAGAGCTGTAAAATCACGCTACAGAACCTTTTTGTTACGTCAAATTTTATGCGATTTGGAGAAAAATATCCAAAGAAAATGCAATGTGAAGGAAGCTATCGAATGGATATGCGGAGCTTGGGATGATATCAGTCAATCAACAATAACTAACTGTTGGAAACATGCAACCACAACCAAAGACGCCAATTCTGTTTCAGAAGTGGCCGAATATGATGAATCAAATACGCACGATATCCAACAATCTGAGTTAGAGAAAATTTGGAGCACTGCAAAAAAGAAAACGTCGCTTCCTGACGACGTGAATTTAGAAAATTATCTCGGTGCAGATGACAACATTTCAACATGTTATGAACTAACCGAAGTAGACATCGTTATGGAGTAGTGGAGACGAAGACGAAGAAGCTGTGATGGGAAATGATGTGCGCAATGTCACTTCATCAGAAGCCTTAACAAGTTTGGAAGTAATGCGAACATTCATTACATCACAGAGTGATGTACCAGACTTCATCTTTACAAACATTCACCAACTACAAAATTATTTACTTTCTATTAAAACAGCAAACCTTGTTCAAAAGAAAATTGTTGATTTTCTATAATAAAGTTATTTATTTTTTCGCAAATTATTTACATTTGTTAAAATTGTCAATTATTTATTTTTTCGCAAATTATTTACATTTGAATTATTTATTTATTACATACATATTTGAACTATACATAATCGAATTTTCAAAATTTCGTTACAACGAAATTTCCGTTATAACGAAAAAAAAATGTGGTCCCTTGGAGTTCGTTGTAACGAGAACTTACTGTAATAAAAAAAAAAACGTTGTTACTTTGCAATGTAAAATTACGATGAATGATTTCAATTTTAAAATGAATAAAATAAATTCAACAATATTTACAACACAATTAATATCAGTTATTTATTCAACCAATGAGAGTTAAATACTTGGTTTATAGTATAGATTTGTAATAAATATATTATGTATAGACTACGTGCAAGTTATTGAACAGAGCGCCCCATAGTGGTGAATGCACGCATTACTGAGGGGATTAGAATAAACATGAATACTATGCAATGTGTATCATAACGGCATGGCTAATTAATAGTTATTAAAATGTATTGATATTTACCTATGGTTCTAAGACCAGAATAGGTACTAAAAAATGAATTCTTATCAGATTGACAGATTGTATTATTAAAATTGATATTACAGTCAACCAATTAAAAACCATAGAAGCCTAATTAGTAATCTCAAAATAGGTAATGTCAACTTTTAATTTTCCAAATAGCTTTTGATTTGAATTCGTTAAAAATTGTATTATAATGTCTAACATAAAGGACATAATAATTAAGTGCGGTTTTCAAAGTATTTATAGTAATATTGTATTTACAAATAGTAAAGGTATAAATTTAGCCGATAGTGGTCATGTAACTTTTGTTACTGAAGTGAGACCACCAAATAATTTTTCTGTGATCACAGCAAGTATTATAAGACAAACGTCCGTCACATTACACCCATGGCAAGTTAAACTAGAAGTAGGTTATTAATTTATACAGAATTTAATTTATTTCAATAATTATTACTAACACGTGTGTCATATACCTTATTCATACAGTTAGATGATACCAGAACCATAAAGAGATGTTTTTGTAATTGTCCAGCTGGAGCTTCTGAAAAGTGCAAGCATGTTGCTGCATTAATACATTATATACACAATGAAGATAGCTTTTCAAAAACTGATTTTCCTCAGGTTTGGGGGAAACCATCAAAAGTGGGGGAAGAAAAATATAAAAAAGGTAGAACAATTGAACAGCTCTTTCCACCCATAAAAAAACTTAAAAATGAAATACTAAGTATTAGCCATTATGACTTGGTTAATACCTATGATATATTGTCAATTAATTGTGGTGTAAATAAGTTGATACAAGAGGAACTAATGTCAGAAGATGATAGAGAATGTAAAATGTGTTTAAATGAAATAATAGATAGTATTGAAATGGAAGAAATATTTATGAAATTATGATAGGTTAATGAATTCAGTTCTCGAGAATTAATCAAGTTATGATCACAGCTATGTTTCTCAACTCATTAAATTTCCTTTGAATAAAAATGAGGATAAGTTTTATTTTAATATGATTGTAGTGAAAATAGAAAAAGTTACATCTATTTTCAATAGCACATTGGAACAATCTAATAGTAACAAATGGACAGAACACAGAAAAGTAAGGATTTCTGTAACTAAATGCCACAAAATAAAAATTTGTAAAAATATGTCAGCTGAAAATCAACAAAAAATTGTTGAAATTATTTCTAATGATGTGAAATTAATTGGTAAAGCAGCGTTAAATACAGCATATGGTACACAAACTGAAATGATAGCTATTGAAACATACTGTGAAATGTTCAACAAAGAAAGTGGAAAGACTCACAGCTATTTGTAGTACATTCCGATGTTATTTCTCTCGATGCCCAAATGGATTGAATGTGGATTGAATTTTACACCTTCATCAATATAATCATCAATATCACTATCATCAACTAAATAATCTTTAGTTTTGAACTATACAAGTATAATATTTTTATACAATTTAGACTATATACAATTAACACTATACATATTCACATATACATATTAGTTAAATACTAATATTTTAATTTATAGTTGTATATATTGTCTAAATTATACTAAATAGACTATACATTTTAAAATACATATACAAAGGGGGGATGAACAGTGTCCGGTGGAATCGATGTGTAAATATTGTAAGCGGTAGCCGGCGGAATCGATATGTAGATATTATAAACAGTATCTGTATTTTTCATAATATGATATGAAAATGATTTTTGTAAAGTACGTCGGGCCGCCAACTTAACTTCATATGGTTATCAAGGAAATAGATAGAATTCATTTTAAATTGACAAAATGGTATTTTTAGCTTTCATTAAGCTGTAATTGTAGATACTGTGTTTTGAAATTTATAGAAAAATTTGAAAATCCTATCTCATTTAATTTAAAACACAGTATGTGTAAATTAATAAATTATATTTGTTGAATAAAAATTAAGGCCATTTAGGGGGGTATTTAAGAGGGGTGATGGATCAACCGCCTCCTCCTAGATCTATATTTTGTATTCAATATTTTGAAAAATCATTAATTTTATTTATCATTCGGCAAGAAGACGTGGCATAGTGAAAAATCTATTCGTTCTATTCCTCCTAGAATAAAGAACTCCCCAGTCCCCAACTCCAATGAACTAACAAATGTTAAAATTGTTTTATGAGTGGAGTATTTTCCCAAACTTGTATGAAAGTTCCAGAACAATAACCAATTAACAAATGTTTATTTCGCACTAATTTTCTTAAACTAGTATTGCATTTCTATTTAAATGCTTAATTAGTAAGTAACATTCACATGGTAGTGGTTGAAAGTAGTCATAAAAGTGAATCATTTGCTTTTACTTACCACAAGCTGTATTTTGTTCATGCTCTTTAATCTCCACCTAAAAATGATCATACTAAATTGCATAATTTACTGGTTTCAAACTAAAGAATAACAGATAAATGACAGATTTAATAAAATTATGTGAAAGCTAGAAATAACCACTTAAAATAAAATTCAAAAATGAAAACAAATATGTATCACTTTCTTTATTGCATAAAATATATAATTTGGATATACCTAGTCTTCAGGTAGAACAATTTTTAGTTTTATATAATAATAACAAAAAATATAAACAAAATAAATAATAATAAAACGTAATAAAATAATAGTTAAGTGCTTATTCAGTCTTTATCAAGTCTTCTTCATAATCAGAAGTTATGAAAGCATTACCAAGGCCCATCTCATCAACCAAATCTTCTGAAGTGACAGACACTGGAAGATTTATCCAAAAATGTTTCCTGTTTTCTGGCATTACTGGAACAAGTTTGTCAACGATTCATTTTTTTTTATTGAGGTTAATTCCTCTATGTTGAGTAATTTTTTTCGGGGCATATGTTTTAATGCCTTTCAAAAATTTTTTTTGTAAGAAGTCTAAAGTCTTTGGCTCTTTATTAAAATCCGTCCAGTATTCCATACAAGTTGATCCTCTTGAAAATTTGGCCATAACAACACTGTTCATTTTAAATCCATACAATGTATCTGTTTTTACATTGGTAGTCCTTTTTTTGTTTTACCACTCATAAAAATCTTTCAATTCTAAAATATTTAAATTTTGTCGGCTTTGGGAAATACAATTCTTAAGGTCTTCAAAGTCATATATATGCCTAATTTGTTTAAATTTTTATTCAATATTTCCATGGACCCCATCAGGAGTCATATGTGTATGACCCTTAGTTAGGTATTTCATTGTTACTGATTTTGTATTTTGAAATAATGAATTTGTTGAATTTAAGTTACATACCAATGCCGTGTATAAGGTCCAATTTTTGTTCTGGCCAGTGCAATTATCAGCCCAGAAAATAAAATCTTGTACATCTCTTTGGTTACTAATTAAACCCAATATTGAATCTGTAACATTTTCAGCTTTACGTCCAGCAATGGCTTCATGCCAAAGTACACAGTGGCATAAGGCATTTGGTTTTAATTGAGCAAATGTTTCATTAAACACCACTAGTTTACTGGTGAAAAAAGAAGATTTAGTATCTGGCATATTAGGAATTAATACAACTTTTTGTAAGTCCATTGAGTAGATACAGGTTGTCTCGATACTCAGTTTAGATTCTTCCTTATATTTTGATGTTGCTGCCAAGCCTTGGCTTTATGGTTTTCCAAAAATGTAATATTATCTCTAATTTCATTCTCATCAGTAGAATTATCAATTATATTTTGATAGGTAGAGCAATCTTCACATTTATCAATTGTGGGATTTCTTAAAGATATATTTAAATCCTTTATATCTATCTTTATGTCTATAAAATTCTTGAGAGCAATAGTTTTTATGTTGAGAGCAAAAATCATCATACATGGCTTTTACTGTTAGTCCAAAAGGCAAGTACATTATATTTGGTGCATTAAGTCGCCGATAATGACTTACAGATGGTTTGTACAGCAGTATGTGATCAGCTACAATATCTTTGGGTATACATTTTTTAATATTTTGCTGTCCTCTATTTTCAGTAACAGATGACGTACAAAAATTACTGTTCATATTTTTTACTAGTTCTGTTAAAACAGAATCATTTGTATAGCCAAGTACATTTAAAAGAGTGGTCTTACATACCTGTACTTCATTTTTTTTGGAGTCTGGAAGCTTATAAACCCTGGATTGTGACTTTTTAAAGCTATCAACATAACCCTCCGGTGATGCAGTATACCCGCGAACGGCGGTCTCGTGTCGAGTTGTGGGACGGAAGATTCACCGGCCGCCCGACCGTGGTCGTACTTACGCGAAACGTTTCGATGCGGTGGTCCCGCGGGGTGTGGAGAACGTTCGTGCTTTCCGTTCGAACGGTGAAGCGGCAGGTGAATGTGTTCGAGAAGATGAGTCTTGAGGGTTGAATTTTGAATTTTGAGTTTGAATTTTGATTGAAGATGCCGGAAGATGAATTGATTTTTGAATTTTGACGGTTGAGTTTTTGATAATAAGTTGCAGTTAAAATTTGAAATTTAGATGCTTAAGCTGAAAAGAATAAAAATGATTG
>NC_042493.1:38625920-38634436 GCF_005508785.2 Acyrthosiphon pisum | reverse complement strand
AAAAATATGCTAGGACGACACTTCATCTCCACCCATAATCGTTTTTCGTAATGATTTATCGTTGAATTTAAATTTAACATAATATCCATTACAATGACGTACTCAACAACTACTGTACAGCAAGCTTGACCAATTTTATTTTTACATTTCACGCATAGTTTTACTGAACTTCTGTCAAATTAACAAAAAAAAGTATTTTTTTTACGCTGTTATGTTTTTGTGAACTTGCAAATACTATAAATTCACAATACTCATTGTCATTATTAGAAACCTTCAAACCTATACCTGCGATTCATAGATATTCATACAATCATACTCATCATATATTTTTTAATTATATGACATCAACCGTGCACAGTTAGGTACCTGCTATTAAGTTTCCACTGTAATGTAATATGTGATTATATTATAGCTGTTTAACTGTTTAGATTGCTATCTTCATAACAATAGTAATAGTAACAATTCACTTGGTGGATTTGCATATTTCAGTTAGAATAGTTGGATAGTCCTACCATTTAATTATAGGTACATAATATAAAATATTATATTATACATTATACATAACTTACATATGATATTAAGTACATACTAGTTGCGGACGAATTATTCAGGTCAATATTATAACATAACAATTGCGGACACGAGTTTCGTTGTCATAATACTAATTGCGTTCAGAGTTCTTTTTGATAAAAACCACGTAAGTTGTGAACGCAAATATTTCCCTTCACCACTTTTTTCAGGACTTAAGACAAGCTACCATGAAAATAAGCGGGGTTAAAAATATTTTTTGTCTTGCAAAAGAGCAATCGTTATTTTTAAAATTATTGTGAATGTTTTTTTTTTTAAATATTTATAGAATAATGTCATTATTTATCGTCATAGTTTTTATATATTTTGTGGCAAACATTTTTTTGAAATAGCCTGTATAAATTATATTATACTTATTTCACCACTTGAATATTGCAATATTTGTTTGCTAATAAATACCTCCTTTTTGACGGTCTTTTTTCCCGTTTTAAATTTTGTACAGCAGTATTCATTTTCGTATAGCTACCAGCTTGTATTTCATTTAAGGCCTCGATTAATTGATATATATTAGGGTGGTTGCGATAAAACATACCATTAAGCTTAGCATGAAAACTTTCACAAACATTTGTGGTTTGTGAAATAGAAGAAGAGAATTCTACCCATATTTCTGGAGGAAACATAGCAGAATCCGTATTTATATAGTTCAAAAATACATAATCTGTAGAATCGTATATATCATTACAGTCAGCCGGTAGTGTAGACATAAAGTCATCTGTAAAGCAGTCGTCCCCTTCGTTAGGTGACAAAAATGTTAGACCGAAAAATGTTTTTAAAAAACTTTAACAGGTTATTCGCATATAAAACATAGGATACATAATACATATTATTTTTAAATATTTTTAGAGTTGTTATTATAAAACAGTAATAATAATAATAATTTAACATAAATTCTAATTACAAATACAATATAATATAATAATACCATGGGTGCCCGCAAGAAATTTATCAGGGAGGAGCATAATGAAATCAAACACAACAAAATACAATAAAAAAAGTTTATTCCTTGTAAACTACAAAATGTGTTAGAAATATTTCCCCAACTAGTTAAACTTTGGAGTGGTGGTGGAGTCTTTGGCGGCGGCGGACCAGTCGGAAACGGAGAAATACTAACGTCACAGTGCATGGCAAGGTGGAGGGTGGATGTGCGATTTGTTTCAAAACCAGTATATTATATAATAGTAAATTATACCTGTTTAATTTGTCAAGCGTATTTATAATATTTTATATTACGCGGTAACAGATCATATAGAAATGACAAAATCTGTGCTATTATTGTTGTGATGTATTTCGCCTTACGCCGTCGCGTATTACTGTTATCAACTTAATATATTTCATTCGGCACGGTCACGCTAATATCGTGGGCTTATATAATATATATGTACATCATGATAATTCTGTACATAGCACGGCTACAGTAAAATAATATATTAAAAATTATATTTATATTTATTAATATACATTATGTACACTATATTATAGTATAATAAAAACGGCTACAAGCTACTAGGCTAAGTCCGTCTATGATCATTCCGGACAAAATTAAGAAATCGTGATTTTTATTTTATAGGCAGAGCATAATAAAACATATATAAAAACTAATGAACACCACCATCGCTCCGCGTGGGAGGAGAACTTCCACCATATTAACAGACACAACGAAGAGGCCAAAGGTGGAAAACACAATTACACACTAGATTTGAATCATTTAGCTGACATGGTAATCAATTTTTTTATCCTAAAACAATAGTTATAGGTACTATTTTGGTTAAACAAAATGCTTATGATATATAATGGAAGAATATTTATTTCTGAACCTAAAGTGTCTGCTTTGGTATGCAATAAAATGTTATTTTTAAATTTCCAATATGAAATGTGGCAAGTTAAGCACTCAGCAGTACAGTAGGTAGTTGGTAAGTACTCTAGTGTATCTCTTCATTTAGTAGATCACTTTAATAGATGTGTTAAATTTGAATTTAATTATAAATCATGGAATACAAAAAATTATTGTTAGCGGAAACGATCATTAGTATGTTTTTGGGGCTTCTGCTTTCAGCTAATACTTTAACGCTAGAGTAGAGACCGGAATTATAATATGCACTGTGGATGTGGCAAATATGAAAAGCTAAATGGTAAAAATATGAGTCATTATGCACAAATAGTTGAGATATATGCTGAAATATGCATCATCAAATTATAGGTACTACTTTAAACCAAAAAGCAACCATTTATAAACAAAAATGTCCATCGTAAATATCAAAAACCCTGTTTAAGCACCTCTCCGGCTTTTAATTTCCTCTTTTTAAATAAGCATACAGCACTCAGGGATAATGTAGCATTTTGATGATGAAATCATTTTTTAAATCGGTCCAGCGGTTCTTGAGTTATAAATGGTCTAACATTTTTTTGAACTCTTTTTTTATATATTATAATAGTATAATATAGCAGAGTTGAGATGTTTAAAACATTTTGTTTTAAACACTTGTTTAAAACATGTTCTGAACACTTGTTTAAAACATGTTAAAATATCTAAATTGATCAAACATGGTTTTGTTTAAAACGTTTATAACAAATGATTTAAACAACATAAAAAAACAGTTGTTTAAAACAGAAAATCATAATTTATGTGCATATAACTTATTATTTGTAAGTTCATACTGGCAAATCCTATTTATTATTATTTTTTGTTTCATAAACAAATTTAAAATTTATAAAATGCATAATGATAATTTTACTTATTCAAATTACTAACACTTCAGTGGTTATATAATATATTACTCCTGTAGTTCTGTAGGTAATATATTTATTTATTTATTTGTTTAAATTACATACCAATAAATAACATAACAATTACAAATTAGTTGTACTCCAACATAAAAAAAAAAAAAATATAAATTAATATCAACTTGATAGGTGACTTAATATTTAAATATCACAATTGTCTTAATAGTTAATTACATAAACTATATAGAAATTAAAAATAGAATTATTAAAATTACATATCCATAAATAACAATTGTCAATTAGTGATTAGTTGTACTCCAACATAAATAAAAAAAAAAAATGTATAAATTAATATCAACTTGATAGGTAAGTAGGTAACTTAATATTTAAATATCACAATATTGTCTTAATTATTTGTTACAACTATTTAAACTTTTAAATACAGAGACTAATTTAGATGATTTCTCAATACCTAACCGGTTTCTTAGTTTTGTATGAACTATACCATAAGTTGAAAATATTCTCTCAATGCCAGCTGAAGAAGCACATGATGTGAACAGTTGCTTAACCATTTCATTAATTTCCTTCGTTAAGTTTTTTTCCAATGCTATCCACCATGTTAGTGGTTTAATTTTTAAAACAATATTTTCATTAAACAGATAAGACTTGAAAGGAAATCCCTGTGCTTGGAAGGTGATGACCTCAGCCATAATTTCTGGATGATTTATACTTACATAATTCATAGTACTATCTAATTGTTCCTCCGTTAATTTTTCACCAATATACCGAGGGTCCAAAATATAGGCTAAATAATGGTACTCACTCATTGCCTTTTCAAAACGATTTGTAAAAAACTTCAACATTTCTGAACTACATACTTCAATTTCAAAAAAAGTTTTCAAATCTAACCAAATATGAGTAGCTTCGCTAATTGTACAACAATCAGCTTGGATTTTGTCTAAGGTAAATATAGAGATAACGTAACACTGTTATTATCTACACAGTATTACCAGCAGAGATTTCTATATATTACTAGATAGCGAACTCCAGTCATGAATTGAAGCTTCAAGGTCGGTTGGAAATTGTATGGTATTTCATATGACAAATAAGATTATTTTATGATTTATTTTGAGTCATATTTTATTATTTCTAAATATGTAGTCTAAAAAAAAAAAAATATTTTATGTAAGTAATTTTACATTTACTATTTTATTTGACCATTAAAAAAAATATAATTTCTTATACATTTTGCATAATAAATGAAATGTTTTGCCAACTGATAAAATGGCGGCCGTCCACAGCTGAGCTTCACTGGTAACAATGTAAATTATATAGGAGTTCCTTATCTAGTGTAGTATGAATAAGAATAAGAAGTCTGTGATTACCAGTAGCTCGGTTATCTACTCGGAATGACGGTTCGCCCCACATCCCCCGACTAAAATTAAAATGTATAACTTATTATTGGATAAGGGAGAATCACAATTATCATTTATATTAATATGGAAGAAATGTAATTTTCTATTATAGTGGGGTTAGGTAGCCGAAAAAAGTTTCACGTCTGGCAACCAATGCGCCCTTTTGGATTCAGATAGTACATGGGTAAAGGAGTCTAAAAAGCCTGAGACAAAAATTTTTCCTCCCCCCTAACGTTGCTGATAACGTTATCAATATGGCCGCCAAATTGTTGTGATGCGGTGCTACATTTTCCTATATAACTTGGGTTTGTATTTTGATATTTACCTATATTATTAGTGATTATTAATCAGTAGAAAATGCGCTTTTTAATGGTATATTTTACATTATCATTTAAGGTCATAATTTCAGAAATTTTAGTAACTTTTTTTAAAATTTTTGAATTTTTGAGACATTTTGCTAAATAACACGGAATCCGTTGTATTTAGCTAAAAATATGATACAAACTTTTTTGTTCATAAAAAAATTACCTTTCGAACAGTATATAAAACTTTTATTTTGTTCCAAACGGTCGCCGAAAATCTTCCAAAACAATATTGCATACCGAGAGACTCGTTCGGCAACATGTAGTTTAGACGGGTTCCGAAAATCATTAAAACGTCTTTATAACTGTTTAAGTAATAAATGTAATTATTTTAATTTTTGGTGTAAATGTAAATATGTTATAGCTTTTTTTTAGGGATAACTGAAGGATAAATTTTAAACATTAAGTACAAGAATGAGAAGCAAAATAATGTACATTATTATTCCAGTTTAATATTCAAATTTAATAATATCCATACATTTTAAAATACACTTATTTAAGATATTTAAATAAAATAAGATCTTGCTTAATTACAATCACCGATCACTTTCGGAGCACTGTCCTTCACATACACAAAGTTTGGTACATCATACTCCCATTTTGATACATTTACATCTCTCACTTGTGCATAAGTTCTACAGTGTTTCGACACTTCTGAAATTGTCGTCCACACAGGTTGGTATGATCCTTCTGAAGTTTGTAACCATCCCCAGTTGGTTGGCGAAGGTACTGTGTATTGTGAATCAAGGCTGTTGTTCCAAATTCTTGCTTGAAAAGCAGCTCGTTTGATATGTTGTGTCAAAGCATCTGCTGTAGGAGGAATATTTTCGATTGCTCGATTTTTTCTTGTAAACAACACTCGTCTGCACTCATTGATGTTCTGTATATCTGATGTCTTATCATAAAGTAGAATAACAAAACGCTGCAAGAGATAATGCCATTCATCATCAATATCAGAGGTGCCTGTACAGAGCTGATGTACCAGAGGTGCCTGTACACAATCAATTTCACGAAATGACATCCAGACCTTCCAAGATGTTTTCTTGCCAATGCCACAAAATGTGGAAACTGTATCGCACCCAGTTACAGAATGAAAAGCTAACAAATTTCTACACATTTCAGGTGAGAGGGTAGCACAAATCTCATGAATTGGAGTCTTTACGCAAATTGGCAATCTTAGACTTTGCCTTAGACGTTTTTTTGGTTATAGTCTTGAATATGTGAATATTTCAGGAATAATTTCATGAATTGAATTTTATACTAGATTGAGACGAGACACGACAAGTTCATCATACTGTTGTAGTCCTAAAGTAAATGCTTCTGTAACACACTTGACAGCTTCGACACTTGCAATTACTTTGGAACTCCCTATTGACACCAAATCGGTTTCTTCAAACGGATTTCCATTTTCAGTAAATGCGTTAATCATTTCTTTGACATGGGTCAAAAACCTTTTCTCAAATGCATTATTATCTTCATGGTGCTTTGAACCCACGTCTTTTTCATCTTTTAAAAATGATTGCTTTTCAAATTCCTCAATTAAAGAACTGATCCTTGGGCCTGATACCATCCATTTAAGTAGAGCATTTTCATTATCAAGAATCCCAATAGCTCCACTTTCGCCCTTTATAAATTTATTATTGTGTTCACGAAGCTGGTCGTCAGATATTGCAGAAAATGGTTTAGCAGTTTTGGTGCTCGTAAAGTTGCCACGAAGAAATTCAGCATGTATATCTGGATGTTTTTCTGGAAGGTCCTGTAGAGTACTTACGAAAACTGGCAACCAACGAAAATAGTGGACTACATCCAACGCAAATGTCCATGGACATAATTGGGCCAAAGTATCGTACATTGTAAAGTTAGATGTACGAATACTCAAAATAAGTTGCATTAGAAGAGACTCCAGTTTGATAACTGTGTCCAAATACTGAAAAAATGTTAGTTTTTTTTGTTTAATAATTTTGTATTTTTATAACATAGAATAGTATTCCACATTAAATGCAAACAAGTATTCTATTAGCAGTACACCGGTATTACATATTATCATTATCATGAATTTAATACCAAAATATGATTACAATTTAAATCTATAATCTTAAGAGTTAAGATAATAACTGTTGTAAACCCGTCGGCGTCCTAACATGGTTACATTAACGTGAAGCCATTTAGGTAGACTGCTAAACCAAATTAAACTATTCAAATCGGCATTGTATTCAATACACTAGGTACATCATTGATAGTGTAAAGACTTAGTAATGACCAGTGGCGGATTTAAGGGTTTAAATAAAGTCGGCAAATCCATAAGAGGGGCCTCGTAAAAAATTTCAGTCACATACTTACCGCTATTTTACAAAACCGCTCGCTTCGTTCGCGAAAACAATGCTAGCCATGAGCCAACATTCTTTTTAGAAAATAATAGAAAATGTATTTTATTTATTTTTTATAAATAAAACAACATTTATAATAGCTATATAAAATTAAAAACAATTATAGCTGAGAACCTCTGCGAACTTTGGCCTTGGAAAACTTGTCGATAAGTTCAGTCATATTGAGGTCTTGGGCTGCTTCGTACTCCATTGAAAGTAAGGCTAAATTGCTTGTTCGATTTTGAACCATAGTTGAACGAAGATAATTTTTTAATCTTCTTAGTACACTCATAGCTCTTTCAGCACTCGCACTTCCAATAGGTAGTGTTAAAAATATTTTAAAATAGTTTCCATTTGGGGCAATACATCAGACAATGAATGTTTAATAATGAATGTCAAATAACTTAATATATTACCTGTGCTTTCTGATTTTTATGAATCAAAATAATAACTCTGAAACGACATTATTTCAAGAGACAATTCGTTTACAGTAAAGTAATCATATTCTAACACAAGAGCTTCACACTTTCTCTTCACATCTTCTATATTTAATTTTTTTAGTTCATCTGGATTTAAAAAAATAAAACAAATCCAAGACTTTGGAAAATCCATTCATCCTCTCATTTAATTCGCCAATCATGTTGTCTAATGTTTCAAAATAAATTTGTCTATGTTTTTCTTCTTCTGATAAAATTATACCTCTAGTATTTTCATCAATTGGTAACGGCATTTTTTTTGTCCTCTTCTGTGGAAATTCTGCTGGTCCTAAAACATCTGTAAAGATATCAAAATTTGACCAAACATTTGTGGCTTCTGTAACAAATACATTATATTGATCATGAGTTCTTAAAACATTTAATTTGTCAACTACAGATTGGAAACTTTGTACCACCAAAAACAAATCATTACTTTTTGACTGTAATAATCGGGATACTACATCAATAATTTGTAGTATTTTATTCCACCATATTAAATTTAAAAAAAATACCCAATTTAATGATTTTATTAAGCATCTAGCTCGGAATAAACTTTCAGAATTAGTTTCTGAATTTTCAGATTCTTCT
>NC_042493.1:38622517-38625870 GCF_005508785.2 Acyrthosiphon pisum | reverse complement strand
AAAGGTGGAAAACACAATTACACACTAGATTTGAATCATTTAGCTGACATGGTAATCAATTTTTTTATCGTAAAACAATAGTTATACTATTTTGGTTAAACAAAATGCTTATGATATATAATGGAAGAATATTTATTTCTGAACGTAAAGTGTCTGCTTTGGTATGCAATAAAATGTTATTTTTAAATTTCCAATATGAAATGTGGCAAGTTAAGCACTCAGCAGTACAGTAGGTAGTTGGTAAGTACTCCAGTGTATCTCTTCATTTAGTAGATCACTTTAATAGATGTGTTAAATTTGAATTTAATTATAAATCATGGAATACAAAAAATTATTGTTAGCGGAAACGATCATTAGTATGTTTTTGGGGCTTCTGCTTTCAGCTAATACTTTAACGCTAGAGTAGAGACCGGAATTATAATATGCACTGTGGATGTGGCAAATATGAAAAGCTAAATGGTAAAAATATGAGTCACTATGCACAAATAGTTGAGATATATGCTGAAATATGCATCATCAAATTATAGGTACTACTTTAAACCAAAAAGCAACCATTTATAAACAAAAATGTCCATCGTAAATATCAAAAACCCTGTTTAAGCACCTCTCCGGCTTTTAATTTCCTCTTTTTAAATAAGCATACAGCACTCAGGGATAATGTAGCATTTTGATGATGAAATCATTTTTTAAATCGGTCCAGCGGTTCTTGAGTTATAAATGGTCTAACATTTTTTTGAACTCTTTTTTTATATATTATAATAGTATAATATAGCAGAGTTGAGATGTTTAAAACATTTTGTTTTAAACACTTGTTTAAAACATGTTAAAATATCTAAATTGATCAAACATGGTTTTGTTTAAAACGTTTAAAACAAATGATTTAAACAACATAAAAAAACAGTTGTTTAAAACAGAAAATCATAATTTATGTGCATATAACTTATTATTTGTAAGTTCATACTGGCAAATCCTATTTATTATTATTTTTTGTTTCATAAACAAATTTAAAATTTATAAAATGCATAATGATAATTTTACTTATTCAAATTACTAACACTTCAGTGGTTATATAATATATTACTCCTGTAGTTCTGTAGGTAATATATTTATTTATTTATTTGTTTAAATTACATACCAATAAATAACATAACAATTACAAATTAGTTGTACTCCAACATAAAAAAAAAAAAAAAATATAAATTAATATCAACTTGATAGGTGACTTAATATTTAAATATCACAATTGTCTTAATAGTTAATTGCATAAACTATATAGAAATTAAAAATAGAATTATTAAAATTACATAGCCATAAATAACAATTGTCAATTAGTGATTAGTTGTACTCCAACATAAATAAAAAAAAAAAATGTATAAATTAATATCAACTTGATAGGTAAGTAGGTAACTTAATATTTAAATATCACAATATTGTCTTAATTATTTGTTACAACTATTTAAACTTTTAAATACAGAGACTAATTTAGATGATTTCTCAATACCTAACCGGTTTCTTAGTTTTGTATGAACTATACCATAAGTTGAAAATATTCTCTCAATGCCAGCTGAAGAAGCACATGATGTGAACAGTTGCTTAACCATTTCATTAATTTCCTTCGTTAAGTTTTTTTCCAATGCTATCCACCATGTTAGTGGTTTAATTTTTAAAACAATATTTTCATTAAACAGATAAGACTTGAAAGGAAATCCCTGTGCTTGGAAGGTGATGACCTCAGCCATAATTTCTGGATGATTTATACTTACATAATTCATAGTACTATCTAATTGTTCCTCTGTTAATTTTTCACCAATATACCGAGGGTCCAAAATATAGGCTAAATAATGGTACTCACTCATTGCCTTTTCAAAACGATTTGTAAAAAACTTCAACATTTCTGAACTACATACTTCAATTTCAAAAAAAGTTTTCAAATCTAACCAAATATGAGTAGCTTCGCTAATTGTACAACAATCAGCTTGGATTTTGTCTAAGGTAAATATAGAGATAACGTAACGGGCGAATGTAAGTTCCCACACGAGATATAGCAGGTAAAAATCACACCCAGGTATGCATGCGTAAGTTCCCACATGAAAAAATTACACCCGTACGTAAGTTCCCACACGAAAAAAATTACACCAAATACAAGCTTCCTTCCCACTTTATTCAGACTTAGGACTGGCAACTTAAATGTAGTTGGTGTGGTTAAAATTTGTTTGTTTTTGTGTTGCATAAAAAGAGTACAATCAATTTTTATTTGAATCTAGTCCGAATATATGATAAAAATATTAATAATAATGCGTAGATATGGTCCACATATTATTTATATAGGTATAAAATAATAAAAGTTATAATAATTATAATAATAGTAAAAGAAAAAATTAAATTTTATTCGGCTTATTGCAAAAGCTCAAACACTTCACATAGTCATACTGTGTAATTATTTTTAAGTTATAATCTGATATTTTGTTATTGATATAGTTTCCCCCTAGTATTTGGGCTAGTGCTAGTTCTGATACAAGTCTTACTACAAAAGCTTAGCGGAAGTACAAATAATATGTGGACCTACACATTATATTATTAATTTTTATTATAAATAAATAAATAAATAATTTTTCGTGTGGGAACTTACGTACGGGTGTATTTTTTTCCGTGAGGGAACTTACATATGTACCCGCTTACCTGCTATGTTTTGTGTGGGAACTTACTAAAACCCAACGTAACACTGTTATTATCTACACAGTATTACCAGCAGAGATTTCTATATATTACTAGATAGCGAACTCCAGTCATGAATTGAAGCTTCAAGGTCGGTTGGAAATTGTATGGTATTTCATATGACAAATAAGATTATTTTATGATTTATTTTGAGTCGTATTTTATTATTTCTAAATATGTAGTCTAAAAAAAAAAAAATATTTTATGTAAGTAATTTTACATTTACTATTTTATTTGACCATTAAAAAAAATATAATTTCTTATACATTTTGCATAATAAATGAAATGTTTTGCCAACTGATAAAATGGCGGCCGTCCACAGCTGAGCTTCACTGGTAACAATGTAAATTATATAGGAGTTCCTTATCTAGTGTAGTATGAATAAGAATAAGAAGTCTGTGATTACCAGTAGCTCGGTTATCTACTCGGATTGACGGTTCGCCCCACATCCCCCGACTAAAATTAAAATGTATAACTTATTATTGGATAAGGGAGAATCACAATTATCATTTATATTAATATGGAAGAAATGTAATTTTCTATTATAGTGGGGTTAGGTAGCCGAAAAAAGTTTCACGTCTGGCAACCAATGCGCCCTTTTGGATTCAGATAGTACATGGGTAAAGGAGTCTAAAAAG
>NC_042493.1:38617980-38621703 GCF_005508785.2 Acyrthosiphon pisum | reverse complement strand
ATCTTCCAAACAATATTGCATACCGAGAGACTCGTTCGGCAACATGTAGTTTAGACGGGTTCCGAAAAGCATTAAAACGTCTTTATAACTGTTTAAGTAATAAA
Source organism: Acyrthosiphon pisum (assembly GCF_005508785.2). NCBI lineage: Eukaryota > Metazoa > Arthropoda > Insecta > Hemiptera > Aphididae > Acyrthosiphon > Acyrthosiphon pisum. The sequence goes on along the minus strand of NC_042493.1, from coordinate 38,621,599 downwards.
TGTAATTATTTTAATTTTTGGTGTAAATGTTAATATGTTATAGCTTTTTTTTAGGGATAACTGAAGGATAAATTTTAAACATTAAGTACAAGAATGAGAAGCAAAATAATGTACATTATTATTCCAGTTTAATATTCAAATTTAATAATATCCATACATTTTAAAATACACTTATTTAAGATATTTAAATAAAATAAGATTAATGCTTGCTTAATTACAATCACCGATCACTTTCGGAGCACTGTCCTTCACATACACAAAGTTTGGTACATCATACTCCCATTTTGACACATTTACATCTCTCACTTGTGCATAAGTTCTACAGTGTTTCGACACTTCTGAAATTGTCGTCCACACAGGTTGGTATGATCCTTCTGAAGTTTGTAACCATCCCCAGTTGGTTGGCGAAGGTACTGTGTATTGTGAATCAAGGCTGTTGTTCCAAATTCTTGCTTGAAAAGCAGCTCGTTTGATATGTTGTGTCAAAGCATCTGCTGTAGGAGGAATATTTTCGATTGCTCGATTTTTTCTTGTAAACAACACTCGTCTGCACTCATTGATGTTCTGTATATCTGATGTCTTATCATACAGTATAATAACAAAACGCTGCAAGAGATAATGCCATTCATCATCAATATCAGAGGTGCCTGTACAGAGCTGATGTAGCTGATACAGAATGAAAAGCTAACAAATTTCTACACATTTCACGTGAGAGGGTAGCACAAATCTCATGAATTGTATGAATTTCCTGTATTTCCCACAACCATACTCAATCCATAGTTCATCAATACCTAGTATTTGTGGAAACAGTGATATTGAAATAACCACTACATCTGAATCCACAGTTCGTATTAGGATGCAAGTATGTCCACTTTCCACTACATGCTTAACATGGAGCAGGAGGCGGCCATCTGCTTATTCGTGTGAGGCAGGATAAATTCTTGAAACATCCATAGTGGTTGACGTGAGAACTTGGTCATCATATGTACAGACGACTTGCTTTCCCAGATACTGCAGGTCTTCCACCATTTTCTTAGCCAGCAACTGGAACAATAGTGTTTTATTTTCGTTGACACATAGGAATTGCTTATATTTTTTTGGAATTGCAGTCGAGTCTGAGACTAATGCTTATGCCACTTCCTCTACTTTCTCGGGTGCCAGCCTTTAAACTGTTACTAATATATCTGTCGAATACAATATCTATTCGTGAACTATTTTTCAGTTGATTAAATATGGGAAATATGGCTTGAAAATAAGTTCATAATATCCGGAGAATGTTGTAGCAATACCAGGATTAAGCATGTGTATTACAGCTGCTCCATCAAACATTTTGGCTGTTACATTCGGTTGGCTGTCATTAAAGCTAATATCACATTTTGTTTGAATGCAGTCAATAATATCAGACTTATTGGTTGGCTTTCGGAGCTTTCCATCTTCTGAAATAGATGGTGGGTACATTTGGTTTTCGTGAAAAAAGAAATCATCAAGATTTGCATCCCGAGCTTCAGATGCGACATACAATCTGCAGAATAAATTAGAGTCTTTACGCAAATTGGCAATCTTAGACTTTGCCTTAGACGTTTTTTTGGTTATAGTCTTGAATATGTGAATATTTCAGGAATAATTTCATGAATTGAATTTTATACTAGATTGAGACGAGACACGACAAATTCATCATACTGTTGTAGTCCTAAAGTAAATGCTTCTGTAACACACTTGACAGCTTCGACACTTGCAATTACTTTGGAACTCCCTATTGACACCAAATCGGTTTCTTCAAACGGATTTCCATTTTCAGTAAATGCGTTAATCATTTCTTTGACATGGGTCAAAAACCTTTTCTCAAATGCATTATTATCTTCATGGTGCTTTGAACCCACGTCTTTTTCATCTTTTAAAAATGATTGCTTTTCAAATTCCTCAATTAAAGAACTGATCCTTGGGCCTGATACCATCCATTTAAGTAGAGCATTTTCATTATCAAGAATCCCAATAGCTCCACTTTCGCCCTTTATAAATTTATTATTGTGTTCATGAAGCTGGTCGTCAGATATTGCAGAAAATGGTTTAGCAGTTTTGGTGCTCGTAAAGTTGCCACGAAGAAATTCAGCATGTATATCTGGATGTTTTTCTGGAAGGTCCTGTAGAGTACTTACGAAAACTGGCAACCAACGAAAATAGTGGACTGCATCCAACGCAAATGTCCATGGACATAATTGGGCCAAAGTATGGTACATTGTAAAGTTAGATGTACGAATACTCAAAATAAGTTGCATTAGAAGAGACTCCAGTTTGATAACTGTGTCCCAATACTGAAAAAATGTTAGTTTTTTTTGTTTAATAATTTTGTATTTTTATAACATAGAATAGTATTCCACATTAAATGCAAACAAGTATTCTATTAGCAGTACACCGGTATTACATATTATCATTATCATGAATTTAATACCAAAATATGATTACAATTTAAATCTATAATCTTAAGAGTTAAGATAATAACTGTTGTAAACCCGTCGGCGTCCTAACATGGTTACATTAACGTGAAGCCATTTAGGTAGACTGCTAAACCAAATTAAACTATTCAAATCGGCATTGTATTCAATACACTAGGTACATCATTGATAGTGTAAAGACTTAGTAATGACCAGTGGCGGATTTAAGGGTTTAAATAAAGTCGGCAAATCCATAAGAGGGGCCTCGTAAAAAATTTCAGTCACATACTTACCGCTATTTTACAAAACCGCTCGCTTCGCTCGCGAAAACAATGCTAGCCATGAGCCAACATTCTTTTTAGAAAATAATAGAAAATGTATTTTATTTATTTTTTATAAATAAAACAACATTTATAATAGCTATATAAAATTAAAAACAATTATAGCTGAGAACCTCTGCGAACTTTGGCCTTGGAAAACTTGTCGATAAGTTCAGTCATATTGAGGTCTTGGGCTGCTTCGTACTCCATTGAAAGTAAGGCTAAATTGCTTGTTCGATTTTGAACCATAGTTGAACGAAGATAATTTTTTAATCTTCTTAGTACACTCATAGCTCTTTCAGCACTCGCACTTCCAATAGGTAGTGTTAAAAATATTATTAAAATAGTTTCCATTTGGGGCAATACATCAGACAATGAATGTTTAATAATGAATGTCAAATAACTTAATATATTACCTGTGCTTTCTGATTCTTATGAATCAAAATAATAACTCTGAAACGACATTATTTCAAGAGACAATTCGTTTACAGTAAAGTAATCATATTCTAACACAAGAGCTTCACACTTTCTCTTCACATCTTCTATATTTAATTTGTTTAGTTCATCTGGATTTAAAAAAATAAAACAAATCCAAGACTTTGGAAAATCCATTCATCCTCTCATTTAATTCGCCAATCATGTTGTCTAATGTTTCAAAATAAATTTGTCTATGTTTTTCTTCTTCTGATAAAATTATACCTCTAGTATTTTCATCAATTGGTAACGGCATTTTTTTTGTCCTCTTCTGTGGAAATTCTGCTGGTCCTAAAACATCTGTAAAGATATCAAAATTTGACCAAACATTTGTGGCTTCTGTAACAATACATTATATTGATCATGAGTCTAAAACATTTAATTTGTCAACTA
>NC_042493.1:38580422-38617366 GCF_005508785.2 Acyrthosiphon pisum | reverse complement strand
TTTTAAACGAAGAGGGTGTTTTACTTTGTTTGATATATTTTTTTTCAAACTGTCATTTTTGATGTATTTTCATTTTTCTGGTCATCATTTTCTATTTCACTTTCACTATCAGCAACTAATGAAATATTATTAGTGTCTTCTAATTCACGTTCGTATAAATTTTGATCTTCATTTACTAAGCTTGTAAAACATTCAGCAGATTTTGATTTTTCTAAAAGTAAGTTCCATCGTCTATGAGAATGAGCGAAATAATCATAAATGTTTTGTAGACAAGCAAAAAACACTTTAACATTAGTACTTGATTTTTCTTCCGCTGCATTTTGTACTAAATTTATTTGGTGACTAGGGCAATAAATATATGGAGCATAGGCTTTTTCATTATTACAATTCTCTTTTAAGTAATCATTTATTTTTTTTTGGAGACCTCCATGAACGCCACTCATTACCGCGGCCCCATCATATGCTTGGCCAACTAAGTATTCCGGATTTAATTCATACTGTCTGAAAAGAACATTGACTATTAAGTCTTTTAAAGAATTAGCATCTCCCTTTTTCACTGGTACAAAACATAAAAATCGCTCAGTTATTATTACAGTTTTTTGTTCTTTATTAATTTCTACAAATCTTATCATAATGGCCATTTGATCTATATGGCTAATATCAGTTGTGGAGTCGGCTATGACAGTAAAAAAATTTGCGGCTTCACATTTTCTTAAAATTGAATTTCTAGTTTCAGATGCCAATATTTGTATAATTTCTTCAGTGATTGTTTTACTTGTATATTTTATTTTTAGACTTGATTGCAAATGTTGTTCAAATACCTGGTTATGCTTTGCTAACAATTTTAAAATCGATAAGTAAACTCCACAACGCGCATCGTTTATATTCTCTCTATGTCCTCGGAAAGCTAAACCTAATCCCGAAAGCGTTAATACTACATCAAATAATAATTTAAGGATTTCACGCCATTTTTTCACTTCTAATGAATACTGCTTTGAAACAATTGCTTCAATAGATTTACTTTCAGAAAACTGAACTAAAGCTACATCAGATCTAAAATATTGTTTGCTATTACAATGAATTATGGCTGACTGAGTTAAATGTTTCCAATCCGAATAACCCGAGACCCAAATTGATTGCTTAGTAGCATTATCACCAAAAAGCCAGCAAGGATGATGACAATATACAACATTTTGTATGATTGAGTAAGACATTCAATGGTACTTGGTTATCTCGTTCATAGAATTTTTTACAAAATAATAAGAGAATGAAAAATGACGTTTTGTCTTAGGATCTATCGGAAAAGTATTATTTGTCATGTCTTTTTCAAACGGTTGACACGCCCCATATTTTACTAGAGATTGTAACAACCCATTTGTAATTTTTGGATAACGAGCTTTGTCTGATAACATTACGGTAATTGGGTTATCTAGAATATCAAGCTTAGTTTTTATATTTAATTCTTTTATTTCATTATTAATTGTGTTTGATTCAGTTATTGTATTAATTTCATCAATTTCATTGATCACAGACTTCATTGCAGGTATATTTTTTACTGTATCACTGTTAGGTGCAAGTATAAGTTTTGTTTGAGCTTGACATTCACGAGCTTCTACGGTAATTGGGTGATCAAGAATATCAAGCTTAGTTTTCACATTTAATTCAGTTTTTTCATTATTATTTGTGTTTAATTCAGCTATTGTATTGTTAATTAAATTAATTTCATCAATTTCATTGGTCAGAGATTTCATTTCAGGTTTATTTTTTATTGTATCACTGTTAGATGTGAATAAAAGTTTTGTTTGAGTTTGACATTCACGAGCTGCTACAAGAAGTTGACTTTTCTTTTTTGCTCTTTTTTTTGCCCCCGATTCAAATTTTCGTTTTTCAGACATTTTCTATCAGAAAACAAACTTATAATGGTATGTATTCAAATTGATATTCAAAGTAATAGGTACCTTTGTATCATTCATACATTTATCAGCAGGGCTCTGAATTTAATACACTATAATATTTAGTTTAGCCCCTAAAATATCCAAATTTTCGTATTTGGTTAAAATAAAAAATCAATGCTCTAAAAATTAGCACCAATTATACTTCTTCAACCAATAACACATAATATAAATTAAATAACAATATGTATATATATATTTTTTCATTACTGTGAACAAAATTAAATATGTAACGAAACTTTTTAAATTTGTTGTAGAAGTATAAATATTAACAATCAAACATTTATTCATTGTTAAGTTAATGGTATAAAACGTAGAAATATAAGTGAATACCAATTGGTGGTGTGGAGGCAATTACTCAGTGCCTTTATTTATAATAATATCAACAAAAAATTTATATTTATTCTGCGACGGAAACAATGTCCTAAGTTCCTAACCCGTTAGATGTAAAAACATATGCAATATGCAAGAACAAAACATAATGCAAGTGCAAATTCACAGCCCGGTTTATCAAATTTTTCAATATTATGTACGGTGCGAATTTATCGCGAAAACGATATTAAAGTAACGTAATAAATCATAATTTACGCGTCAGGGCCCGGTGATTAAGTAATGAAAAGATTGTTATATACTTACAAAATTGTTATTGTTGTCATGCAATTTTGATTGCGTGATCATGCGACTTGTCGTTACGCCGAATTGGAATCAAATGATTAAAATAATAGATTATAATAGCCACAAAATCAAAATGAGTAATGACTGTTGATACTAGATGGGTTATTTTAGTTTCCACGATAACAAAGTAGGTACCTAATAATTGGTATGGTGACTATGGTGTATACTAATATTTGTATTGCATGGGAAAACCGACGCAGCGAAATTGATAACCTACGCTGTAACATCGATTATAATTATTATAAATATTATTTGTGATCTATGTACACTACGTAGAATTGAGAATGTTGAATAACTTAAATTTACGTATATATTGAACTATTGAAGTATTTCTCAATATTTAAATTATTTTATTAATAAAACAATAGTAAATTATATTCCAGTTTCAAATATACAATTTTTTTTTTTTGTCAAAATTAAAAAAAAAATCAATTACATAATTTAGGTGGGCCTCAGTACACAATTATGGAGGAGGCCTCGTCGGCATTTGCCGACTAAACGACCGTTAAATCCGCCACTGGTAATGACACTATGGTGTACAAGGGAAAAAACTAATAATTAAAAAAAAAAAATATAATATCTTAGTTTTAAATCTATAACGAGTAATATTGACCAATAGCAAACTAAATATTTATTATTCGGGTCTTTCCAATTGTAAAATTATATTCAAAATAACGATTAGACTCCTATCTATAAATCCACACATGAATATTACAGTTATTTATACCATTGCCCCCTGTGTTAGGAGGCCGGCGATCTTGTGACTGTTAACTTGTTAAAAGTTAATTAAATAACCTATTCAGATGTACTAAAGGATGTGTAATATAACTAAGTAAAATAAATAAAAATTACGTACCTTACTATACAGTTTTCGTTGTTCGGAAAAATGAAAAAAGTGTTTAATTCTATTTGATAACATTGATGTGATATCGCTACCATATGTTTAATTAAACTAATTACTAAAGATCAACTTTCAAGCAATGCGACAGATAGCGCCTAGTGAAGATAGTAATTATTAGTGAAATGACATTGCTGCAAAACGACTCTCTGTGCATTTATGCTATGCAAAATTTTTTCGGAAGATTTTCAGCGACCGTTTGGAACAAAATAAAAGTTTTATATACTGTTTGAAAGGTAATTTTTTTATGAACAAAAAAGTTTGTATCATATTTTTAGCTAAATACAACGGATTCCGTGTTATTTAGCAAAATGTCTCAAAAATTCAAAAAATTTAAAAAAAGTTACAAAAATTTCTGAAATTATGACCTTAAATGATAATGTAAAATATACCATTAAAAAGCGCATTTTCTACTGATTAATAACCACTAATAATATAGGTAAATATCAAAATACAAACCCAAGTTACATAGGAAAATGTAGCACCGCATCACAACAATTTGGCGGCCATATTGATAACGTTATCAGCAACGTTAGGGGGAGGAAAAATTTGTGTCTCAGGCTTTTTAGACTCGTTTACCCATGTAATATCTGAATCTAAAAGGGTGCATTGGTTGCCAGACGTGAAATATTTTGATATCATTTTCAGCTAGCACACCCCACTATTATAATAAATTCGTTACTATCGGCTATTGGCGTATTCAGAATTTTTTTTTTTGGTGGGTGGGGGGGGGGTAAAAACAAAGTAACATACTAAACTGTTTTGAATTTTGTGTGTTTTTATTATAATCAATAATCATACATTAAATATTTGATTACTAGAATCTGTCTAAAGTGTAATTCTATCTAGTGCATGTAAAATTTCTGGTTGAAGTTCTTCAAATAACTACATCATAGGAATCGACCCATCGGGTTGCACATACATTTTTAGTTTAAAACGATTAGTCTGTGGAAATACTTTGTTCCGGCGAGGAAATAAAAATACATCCATTACAGTGACTCACTTGTAACCTAATGTACAGTAGAGCGACACCAACTTGCCCACCTTTTTAAAAAGTCTTATTTATCTATTTAACTATGATTTTGTATATTATTTTACAGCCTATACATCTGTACAATAGACATTTTACAAGTCTTTCGTCAAGCAAATTAACCAAAGGTACCGATATTCACACTGATCCGTTACAACATCATACGAGATCAATTCCCGAAGAGGTATATAAATATATGATCATAATAAATTATTCATGTTACAATATGCATATATATACGGACAATTAGTAGATTTGCAATGGCGTCCAAATAATAAAATGTTAATTGTGATATTAGATAATATGAATATTTAAAATATAAGGTAATGGAAAAGTAGTTTATTAAGACAAATACCATATAAACAATTCTAAATTTCCTCCATTTCAACCACACCATAATATTATCTCTTCAACCAAAATTCAAGAAGTTGAAAGCTATCTTAACTCTCCTCGTCCAATGTATCCTTCTCCTAGAGCTTTTTCCCCTAGCAAAGTTGATTTTAATCTAAAGAAAAACTCACCCAAAAAATCTCCTGGTTTTAACATAATCTCAGCGGAAGTGGTCAAATACCTTCCCAGGAAAACCATAATTTTCCTAACACAAATTTATAATGCTATGCTTCGCTTATCATACTTTCCAATATTATGGAAATACTATATCATAATACTCACACCAAAACCAAAAAAACCACAGACTGTCCTACCTCATATAGGCCTATAAGTCTCCTACCAACTCTCTCCAAACTATTTGAAAAACTCCTTCTCAAATGAATACTACAAATAGTTGATGTAGTCGAAATTCTACCTAATTCTCAATTCGGTTTTCGCAACAGTCACTCAACGATCTATCAGGTCCATCGTCTAGTCGACAAAATTGTCTGGAGGAAAAATTATACTGCACTGGTGCTTTCCTTGACGACTCTCAAGCCTTACATAGTGTCTGGCACTCAGGCCTCCTCTATATATTAAAACTTCTCCTTCCTAGCCACTACTATCTGATCCTCAAATCCTACCTCGAAGATCGGTTCTTTTCCATACATGTAGGATCTTCCTTTTCCCCTCCTACTGAAATAAAAGCAGGAGTATCACAAGGCGCAGTAATTGCTCTAGTTTTACTCTTTAATCTCTACATCTCTGACCAGCCTACTTCACCCCATACCTTAGTCGGTGATTTTGCCGACGACAAAACCATATTAACAACCAGTCCAGATCCTGTTTTTAGCCTCCTCTTACATACAAGATCATCTCAACTCCCTTGAATCCTGGTACAAAACATAGGGAGTAAAAATGAATGAAACCAAATCCATCCATGGTACCTTTGCACTTCGTCATGGAGTATGCCCAACACTTTACCTCAATAACCAACCACTTCCTCCTGCGCAGTGTATACGTTACCTTGGTATTCTTATTGACCGCCGTCTCACTTGGAAACCTCACATAATTAACAAAACCCGTACACTTAACGACCGCTTCCGACTCCTCCGACCAATTCTAACATCAAAGCACATGAAACACTCCAATAAGCTCCTGATTTACAAACTCCTACTCAGACCCATCTGGATTTCATCAACCGCATTCAATGATTCCAATCCAAAACACTACGTACAATTCTAAAAGCACCATTCTATGTCTCTAACCACACCCTCCACTCTGATCTGAATGAAAATATTTGCTTACAGATATACTTAGTGATGGAGGGGAATTTGTTTTAGTTAATTTTATCGCAAAATATTTTTATTTAATATTGTTATGTACATTTTACAATTTTCCTTGAGCCATGTATAAGGTTAGGTGGCTAACGGTGTCTGTAAAGTCACTAAAATCCGTTTTCCGATCGATAGGTTGACTGGCGGAAAAGGGGGTTCAACACTCCCGGATGGAATCAGCTGGACTGCGGTGCCTGTTACGCTTTCAGCATAGCTTCAATGCTCGAAGGACAGCTGTTCAAAGCCACGGGAAAGTTGCACACATTGAGGTGAGTACCTATAAAAAAAAATGAATAAAACAGAATGAAATGAAACCTAAAACGCACAAAAGTTGACTCTGTTGATATTATTCCGGGTTGTGTTTAGTTCACAACAAATTATTGATTGTTCAATCGCATATGGAAACCTCGGTTGCTCCGGTGGCTCTTTAAAAAACACACTGCAATATCTCAAGAGAGTTGGAGGAATTATGCAAGGAATCGAGTATTCGTACAAAGCGAGGGTGAGTATGTCAGTTTTTTTCATATAAAACGTTTAATTTTTTTTTAATAATATAGGTAATACAAGTAACAAAGTCGTATAATTGTATAAACCAAGCCAGGCTGTGTTCTTCGTGGTTTCATAATATATTACATTTAGGTACCTTCGCCAACACCTAGGTATCCATAATACTTACAGGGTCGTATATACAGGGTCGGATATATTTTGTTACAGCTGAGAATACTTGTATATAACCTATGTAAGCCCTGCACTTGAAGTAAGAATAAAACAATACGTAAACAAATGTATGATAAAGTATATTAACGTGATAGAATACCTATGTATTATTAGCTATTACTTTTTAGTGGTAGGTTACTTATCATGATTTAGGAAAATATTATAATATTTTATTGTAAACGAATGTAGTTACACGTTGAGCGCCAAGGTTATTTTTACTGAGTTGCTTAATTTGACTATGAAACTCATAATAAAATTGGGTCTCAACATAGTACAGTGAAAAATCTTGTGAGGCCCATATATGGGTCACATTATATCATTGTATTTAGAACGCGATTACCAGAAATTGGTTTCATTTAACGGAATTATTTCATTGGATTTAAATTCTCAACAGCGTTGACACATCATTTTAATGTTTATCGACGGGATATCTTGTAAATACTTGAAAAATTCAAAACCTAGGGGCACAAAAAAATGTAAATACTATTTTCCACATCACCCAATGAGGTATAGCATATAGGATGCGTTTTTTTTAAGTGGTTTCCCCAATAGGCCTAATCCACTGACGTTCCCACGTCGACAGTTTTTTTTAAGTGGTATCCCCGTAGGCCTAATCCACGTTATCGCGCGGGCGATAAAAAAAAAAAAAAACTTGACTAAATCGCACGAGTGACTGAGGTGCGCCAGCCTCCTGCAGCTCGGCCCGAGTTTGAGCGACCCTCCTAGAGCGAGGGTCAATCTCTGCCACAAACCTCCAGTCGCTTCTAAAAAAAAAAAAAAATATATAAATTAATATAATATTCATAAAACAACAAAATGTAAAAAAAATATACATACAACTGGCGATGAGAATGTGCCATCAACAAAACTACCGGTATGACCTCCACATACCGATTGATGAGACACTCCAAATGTTTTAGCACGTCCGCTAAGTTGGCCCGCCGAGACACTCATGTGTACAGGATGGTCAGCCTGTACACATTAGGACGCACATATGCATCGAGTACGGTCGTGTAGCTCACTGTGCTGGATATCGATAGACTACCCAACGCACCAACACTACGCCGACCGTACTCAATTACCAGCCGCTTTATGGTGAACGCCGTATAGGATGATGCAGGTGCACTCATTCCGCATTCGACGTTCACCAGTCTGGCAGTGGTAGTCAGCCACCATTCTTCTGCCTGCAAAAACATAAAATATTATATTAAGAGTATTAAAATGTTAGCAAAAACAACAAAACAAAAAAAAACAAACAAAAACTTACTTTTTCGGCTGGGCTACACAACAAGTCGACAGTGACCGACGAAAAAATGTCGGCCAGGATGACCCTCACGAACAGACCAACTGGTACGTCGCCGAAAATTTCACACAACATTAGCTGGTTGACATTTTCGGCCAGTGAGGGAACATACTGGACGAATCCATCGTCGTCCCGCCGACTCATCTGCCTGCTTCCGGGGGCTTATTGGCGACACGGGAAGAGGACACAAACTCTATTGTGGTCCAGGTGCCTCGACTCACCAAACGCCAAGAACCGGAGCATCAACTCGGTGTTATAAACACTCGCTAGCAACTACAACAGCAAAAACATAATTAAAACATTAACCTCACCTACACCAGTAAGATAAACACGCAATAAACTTACACGATTGTGGAAGTTGGCCATCTGAAATTTCTCCACCAAGTCCACAAGCCGTCTCAATGTGTCCAACATCAAGCAATTGGCATAGTTAGGCCAATCCTTGGTTGAACACACGAGAAATTCCTCCGCGAGACAAAACTCGGTCATCCGCGTTCCGTATGTGACCATCAGCGATAACACGAATGGTCACCACTGACCACACACTCGAAACGGACGCCTGAGCCCCACACTGCGTCCCGCAGAAACGCCCTGAAGGCGGCGATTAATTGGGCGGCACAATTGTCCCAACACTTATCACCGCCCAACAACAGCCACGTAAACACGGACGTATCACCGAGGCCACGGTGAAGGATGTGTACGACGGGGTTGTACGCTTGCACGTACCTGCACATGGGGAGAAGGTGCTAAATCATACAATAACAATCAATATTAAGTAATTTAAATGAAATGAAATTACTTGAAGGGGTTGCCGAACTCCATCGGCGGTACAATACCCGTGGTCGCACACACCCATACCAGGGTTAAACTTAACCCCATTGAGCGACCGCCGGGCTGCCTCACGGCTCACCAGCATCGCCCTCACCGACGACTTCATCGCAAATTCAACGCCAAAATGGCATTGAACAATTACGACTGAAGCGGGGTAAGGGTCTAGGTACCGGCCAATGGGAATAAGGGCAGCATCCTGCGGCAGCTGCAGCCCATGGAGTGCCACGTAAAACCTAAAATTCAATAAATTAATGTACAATTACACTAAGGAAAATACAAAAGAAATACACAAGATAACACTTACAAATAAGGTGCGTTACCCCGGCACCCGTACTTTCAAAATCACGAATTGTAATCACGCAGTATTATGTACTTTATTTTGTACAATTTTGTACAACCAAAATTAAATTTCGTACAATACTCAAACCCCCCCAAAATCGAAATTCATCTTACGGGTCTGCGGTAACGTTACCCTAGCACCCGAGTTAGTTATTTTTCACGAATTTCAACTTTGAACCCTACAGTATTATGTACTTTATTGTGTACAACTTTGTACAACCAAAATTAAATTCCGTACAAAACTCAAACCCCCCAAAATCAAAATTCATCTTATGGGTGCTGCAATAACGTTACCTCAGCACCCGAGTCAGTTATTTTTCACGAATTTCAACTTTGAACCCTACAGTATTATGTACTTTATTTTGTACAATTTTCTAACCAAAATTGTACAAAATAAAGTAAATAATATTGCGTGATTACAATTCGTGATTTTGAAAGTACGGGTGCTGTGGTAACGCACCTTTACAATTAACGGCCAAACGTTCGGTCTTCGGTTGTCAACCGATCCACCTCGAATGCCAACTTCGGCCAGTTGGTGGGGTGGAGGTGCCACTTACTGATGAACCCGGCCCCCTTCCTCTTTCTACGACAGCCTGAGCCCAACTTGAGGATAGCTGAGCCCAGAACTGTGTCGAAGAAGTACTTTCGGTAATCGTACCCGACGACCTCTTCCACGTCGAGCTCATCCTCCGAGGTGTCCGAAGTCAGTTTGGAGGAGCGAAGTCCCATCGGGATGCTAACCAGGACCCTAATGGGCGGGTCGCCCCCTAAGGTAAACTCGACGTGTGAGTAGGCTATAAAATTAAAACAAATTAAAAAACCTAACCTAACGTCGATTAAACGTTCAAACTCACTCTTCCGAGATACACCGAATATCCCCTGCAACAGTTTCGTGTTCTTGCACGGGAAACAGTTGCCGGTGACGTTAACGTCGAATGGCGTGTTTGGCTTGTACGCGGAGAGCGACGAAAACCCGTACACGATGCTATCGACGTCAACCTCGACCGGATTCATCTTTGGAATGTCCTTCGCCGTAAGTACGGTACACTTGAAATATAAATTTAAAAACACTATACACAACACTATCCTCCCCAATAAATTAAAAAATAATTACCTTGAAAAAATACCCAAACACAACAACCTGGAAAACCATGAAACGGGAAACGGCGTTACCCACCGGATATTTTTCGCACCACGTCGGGCCTGGTGTCCATGGATCGTCGTGTCTAGTCGAGCGGCGTGCGACGAGCCATCGCGCGCGGACGTACGCCTTATCGTTCGCCCGCCATACTCGCAGAGAAGAGGGGGCCGGAAAAACGAATATCCACTCGCGTGTTGAACACGACGTTGCGGGAGGGCACTGTCGTTTTTAATCGGAAAAGCGATTTAATAAAAAAAATAACATGAGTATTATTGTTTCCGCACAGGCAAATCGTAGAATACGCTGGATGGTGTAGGATGATTGTCTAGTACGTGAATGAGGGTTGGAAAGGATCTACTACGAAATTTTGGTGATAACTAAAGTGGACTGTATTTTTGTAGTATATTAATTAGCATACAGCAATAATAATTTAATGAATAAAGTGGTAGGGGGGGGACAATTAATATTATTTTATATATATATATATATAAAATCCCGACATCGGGCTCACAATAAGGTTAGTTTTAATTTATTATTTTTGATTAAATAATAATAATTATATAATCCGACCTGTTTCCTGGTTCTTGTCGTCCTGGGGATAGAAAGAGCAGGATGATGGGCAGTAGCGAGGGCAGTAGGTACATCAATTGTGGATGGAATCGTCGACGGTACGTGGGCTGTCGGCCGATATGTTTGTACAACGGCGGATAGCGGACAATGCGTGTGCGGTGCCTTAATACGGCTAAATATGTATTAACACGCACTCGTACTCAGCTCGATGTGTGTGACGACGGCGGGTATGAACGCGCGTCAACGAGACTAATGTATCGTCGCGACCGTTGACCGGTAATGTATTGGCCGAACGGCAGAGGACGGACACAAACGACGCGAACGTGGCGTATAAAGGTAACGATTACAACGGCGAATAATATGCACTTGTAATTCGCGGAGTTGTATGTATGCGACAACGGCGAATAATACGCGCAATCGTCGAGTTAAACTGACGCGGCCGTCAGCTTATAGTGTATTTCGACGGCGAATAATACGCGCACGTGGACGAAAAGACAAAGCGACGGAGAGTCGTACGAGCACTCAAAATATATGCACGCTTAACAAATACGCGAGTGGCGTTATACCAATTTGATGTAAAACGCAACGGTGAAAACACAAAGCGCATCCGTACATACATAGGTACTCGTAATAAGTGATGTCGACGGCGGACCCGGTTTTACGACGGCGAATAACACACGCACTCGAACGTAAAGCGCGGCGACGGCGATTACGACGCGAACTCAAAAATCCGACGCGTGTTTAACATTCTGTGTAGCAACAGAAAAAAAAAACGAAAAACGAGGAAGAACGTGCGTCTACGTTTATTGATAGTTTGTAGAGACCACACGCATAATTTTGTGTATTACTATTATTATTATTATTATTATAATAATTCTATTGAGCAGACTGAACATTTTTTTTTCTAAAGTTTTTAGTTTTTTTCTTTATAAGAATGTTGAAAATAGACAATGTTGTTTTTTATGTGTTAATTAAGTTAATTACATACAATTGACTACATGTTATTATTGCTTTGCTCTAAATTTACCAACAATATTTATGTTAATCTATGATTGCCTATTTTAAATTATAAGATGGTTGAGGGTCAAATATGAGTCTCAAATTAAGAGAAAAATGATATATTTTTTTTTATTTTTATACTCTGTTTGACTCCCAATCAGTTAAAAAATGTGTAAAATTTCTAACCATTTGGTCAATTTTCTTTTGAGTAAACTACACCAAAATACCCGTGGCGGTGAGGACAAATTTTAGTGAGACCTAATTTTGGGTCTCATGGTGCTCAACTTGTTAATAGGTTATGACTTATGAGTAGTGACCGGATTAATGTGCACAAAAAATCCTCGAAATATGCTTCAAAAAATGCTGTAATATGTTACAAATGGCGCTGTCCAGGAAAATATAAGCTAAATAATAAAATATAAATGTAATTTATTGTTGCAGATTAAAATAACACTAGTGTGTAATATATTGGTTCCGATTAGTTAATCAGGCATGTTTGTTGATTTGTATTATTATCTTTTGCCAATATATAAATTTACTATGTTAGGTACGCACTTGTAAGAAGGAGACAATATATACAGGTATCATGTCCACCTAATCTAAATTATAGGTGAGATAGGATATCTAGTTTCCTATACTTTCTAGGTGCTGATAGTAAATCTTTATAAACTTTTTTGATCGCATGAAAAATTTTTAAACGGAGGTAAAGGTTGTTAAGAAAATCAAGTTTAAAATTAGAATAAGAATAAGGTAAATGGTACATTATTTATCAATTTTTTTAATTTCATTCCTGCATTGTTGTTTTCTATAGCCAGTGTAGAAAAATGTATAATAAATATATTACTTATCAAGATCATCAATATAATTAATATCATTCCGACTGGCCGCAAAGATCATATATTTAAAATTTTTTAACCACTGATTTCAATTATAATAATTGTAAGGTATAATTAACTTTGACTTGAAAACATAATTCCATACAAAAATATTAGTTATACCATAGAACAATATAGAAGCGAAACTCGATCAGCTGATGGACGAAGTGTTTACCTATGATCTGAAGTCCGAACAATGAAACTGTTTCCGTAACACTGACATGATGTTATACCCGTATTGAAAAACCGTTTCCGCCTAATAGGCAGGGTATTCTGCGCGGGGTCGGGTTGTTTCCACTGTTTACTTTTATCATAGATTACGTATGCCACGCCGTGTTCAAGGTTACAATCGCCCGATTCGGCCAATTCACGGAGTTTCATACCCCTGGTTATACATACCGCGATATATCTTTTGCAATCCTATGTAATTGACAGTCGATTTGTTTATTATCCCTTTTGGAGTTAACACAAATTCTAACAGCCCACACAAGCACCATTGTTTAAGGAGATTGAATATAACAAAATAATACAACCAAAAACACTAAAATTTGGGACTAGGAAAGTCGAAACAGTCAGAACAAAACGAATACGGAATAACGATCACTGAATTTTCAATTTCGAATGTTATCATGCTGAAAATACGTTGTTATCACAGAATAAAACAATGAATGTGATTTGATTACAGCGGTGATAACAATTTGTCCTTCAAAAAGAAGGCAGCCGAGTGTCCAGTGCCTGATATGGACTGGTCACGACATGGTAGGTGGGTATGTGATAGGGTCGGTGCCTAGTCGAAAACGTTAGATCTGCATTGGCGATTGAAAGCTTATCAACTATCAGGCCGGCGGGGGGGGGGGGGTGGGGAAATATATAAAATAACATATAAATGATACACAGCGTCCCCGTTACATCTTATCAATTTCAATCGCCAATAATACTGTGGCGTACGACGATACGAGCAAGTACGTCGCGGCCAACAACTGTTCTTGTGTAAAGAAGGTACTCGACGATGTTTTCGGATGAAGTTTTTATTTTTATTTACAAGCAATAAGTTTACATACAACGAGATGCCAATAGCCGGTCACCACTCACGAGTTGGGATGTTTGCGGCGCGGGTACAATCGCGTTACGATGTGTTGCGCGGGAAAACGGTCGTACGCGTTACCTTGGGTGATCGGTGATCAATAATGGCGGAGGACGCAAGCGGGACGTGTTTTCCGCGTGGCTAGAAAGTACTCGGAACGAGTGGACCACGCGAGCGTGTTGGGCGTTTAAGCGCGGTAAAAAGACTGGGCGGATAACGCCGCCGCCAGCCAGGCACTTCGTCGTCGCTACGGACGCCGAGGTTCCGGACGGTGTTACCAACGGCGGGTGGTGTGACCGGCAGGGAGAAAATGTTGTGGTGAAACCACGGTTCACCATAATACCATTGATTAAATAATACTACATCATCATTCGTCACATGACATAATAAACTAGTGTTAGCTCCACCGGTGGCAACACTGGCGCGTGCCGGCCGCTCCTATCTCATCCTGTTTTACGGGAACCACGGTGTGCAACGTTTTGATGCCCGACGGACGGTCACCGACGACTGCCGTTATTTTCATATTTGAAAAACCACGTTAATTATTATTTAGATGTAAAATACAACGCTACTAATAGTTAATCCATGTTCTTTTAATTAATTTACAAGGAATCCTGACAACCTATTTTCCTATCGCTATTATTAGGTATGATGGCAACGAAGGAATATTTTTATTATGTTGCGCAAAGATGGCGACGGTCGTTCACCACTTTTCATTAGTTTAAATAATATTATCATAATGAGAAATTAAAAAACAGCGAAGGACCAGCGCCTTTTTGTCAGAGTGATGGTCGGTGGGTGAGGAAGATGCATAGATAATAAAAGAAAGGATAGGCCATGCATCCTTATCACACGGGAATTAATAGGAAAATATTATTTGAGGCCAGTGGCCTCACTACATTGCTCTCACCCCTCCGGTCTAGTGTTTCATTTATATATGTCGCATCCACATACTGAAACCACTCATTTCATGAACTGGATATCCAGTTAGTGAAATTTGTCCAGATCGTGAATTTTGACGAAAATACATATATATGGACATCCATTTCATGAAATGGACATTACCTATTTTGTGTACTTAGTGTAATTGTTGTAAAACAAAATTGTTATGTTATGTAGCAATAAATAATTATATTATATCATAGTATAGTCAATTATAGTCAATAAATTATATCATATTGCATTATTTTATTTTTCATAAATAATTATAACTATACTTTAATATATTGTTTTATGAACAAAAATATACCAACTACATCATATTACATTACAATTATTATTTTTTACGATTGATTATGACATTGACTGTTACAAAGCATACTTTTAAATGTGGCAATTTAAATAACAAATAAACAAACTATACAAGAAATTGACAAATATACTAGCTACAGCAAATTTCAAAAGTAATTTTCAGTTTTTTTTTTTATAATCTAAGGATGTTATCTATTTTAATTTTTATACTTGAACATAACCTAACAAACTCGCACAATGTGGGAGTGAGAAACTGCCTTCTCTTTCATACTTAAAAGACCGCGGCACCATGTTGTATGATTTAACATGGCCTATCCATTCTTATATTATCTATGGGAGGATGTGTATCACGATGTAAGCATCATACCTAGTTTATTATATCATGAGTCATCATACATAGATTGAACAATACTCAAAAGTACTTGGCCAATAAGTCTAACTAAGTTGGATTTGTAGCAACAAAAAATAACAAAATATCAAAAATATTAAATATTTATAGTGGGAAGTCTGGAGTATACAATTGAAGATTCAAATAATATAAATAATATTAACTTCTATATTATGTTCTCCGCTAGATTGTGTTACTATCGCATAGTTTTGTACCTGTAACATTTCCTGCTTGGTGCGGTATTTGGGTATACGTGACCAGCCCATATCTTCTTAGTTCATGATGTAAACAGTGCCTGCTTTGTAAATGGCGGCAGACTTGAACATAGGTCACATCTGTAATATAAAGACAGCTATCTAGTTGTATATATTATGTATATCTGTATATAGATATACATATCTATGGTTGGGCTAAAGAGCACTTTACCGCCCAATACAAATGTTTTGATTTTTTTTTGGAACTTACTTGTGTTCATTATTAAAGAACAATGGTGCAATCAGAATTTGTCGGTCGGACTTAGTTTCAAAGTTATGGCTTTTAGAAGTTCGCAATTTTGCGTATATTTATGCATCGGCGCAACGCTACATTATCACGTCTATCGCGATTTATTTTTTATTGTTGAGACATATATTAATGGAATTATTAATGAGTACCTTTTACTTATTTTTAAGCCTAGGTTCTTATTGTTACTTGCAGCACAATCATTTAATTTTGGATTAATAAATATTAGAATAGAATACACAATTACTTTTAACAATATAATGAGTTTATTAACAGGTATTTATTATATACTATAATTTCTAAACATATGTATCTTTCTCACTTAATTCATCCTAATTATTGCCATTATCCTCATTATAATTTTTAATTTTTATGCGGCCGTAATTGGGTTATAAAGACTACTTGAAATTCTTAAAAACTCAGTGAACGGATCAATATTTAATGCCTTATATTTTTTTAAAAACATAAATTTAGAAAGTTATCCATCAATAAATAATTTTTTTTATGATATTGGGGCAGTGAATATTTCGCATGTTGCCATAGTCCTTCGATCGTGTTTGTGTGCTGATTAGTATCTGGATCTTTAAAGTTAATGTTGTGGTTGACTTTAAGTTGCTTATAACCTACATCGTTCAAACAATCATATGCCTAAAAATAGTACCTAATGAATTATTTTTTAAATAAATACTTTCCAGCAATCTGAAATTATTGTAGTATTTGGTAGAATCAAATCTTTAATAATTCTAAGTAACGTTTCCTTATCCCTTTTTTCAATGGGAACTAAAAAACATCGATTAGTACCCCGCAAACGCTTCCAAATACCCACTAGCCTTCCACATGATGGCCTCTGTGGTATTTGAGCTTGACAAATTTACTCTCATCAATTTCGACTTCAATGAAGTTACCTCCGATTTTAGTTTTTTTTAAAAGCATGTGATCAAAAGTAACATCACAACAAAAATTAGCCCAATCAACCATTGTAAGTCGACTAATGATAAGTTCTTCCGTAATGAATGTCTGGTTGATTTGTTTTCTTCATACAAGGATATGTTAAAATAATAATTTTGGCAATTGACATGTGAGAATTTGAAAAAAATTTGTTTTTTCTTATTGAAACCTCATATTCCCATCTAATAGAAAATTAAAACTCGTAAGCAGACATATAGTAGAAATATTAAAAAAGAAAAATCACGCTGTTACAGAAAAAAAATTAGGCTACATTAATTTTAAAACAACCAATGATATAGTAGGCTACTATTAGTAGTAGTATATGAGTAGTAAATGAGTAGCAGACACCCTTCTAAAAATTTGGAATTATCGCATTCAAATATGATGCGCTTCGAATATGCTCCAATTACATTGGTTGATGTTGAACGATCATTTAGACGTTTGAAAAATATTTCGAGATCTAATAGACGACATTTAACTTTCGATAATTTAAAAGAATTGTAATTATTCAACGCAACAAATGATTTTGATATTTTTATATTTAATGTATTTTTTTCCATAAATAATACTGATTCAGAAATAAACTTTGTTTCCCACCTATTTTATAAATTATACCTACATATTTTTGAATTTTTACTCAGGTACGAGTAAATTTTTAACAAGATGTTATTATATATTTTTAATTTTATCAATTTTATTTCAGAAAACATTGTGTCATTTTAAAAAGTTTAGAGCGGTTACTCAAATTGAAAAAATTTCAATACTGCCACAATCCGATGAACACGCGCTAAAAGTAGCTGTGGCGCTTATAGGACCCATCAGCGTATCAGTGAATGCAAGTCCAAAAACATTTCAACTGTATTCGTATGTATACATATTTTTTTAAGCACCTGATTTTTCAAATACTTTAGGTTTCTTTCTATTTAATAGCATTACTCAAACTTATATTTGTTTTTTTTATTCTTTTGCTAAAAAAAGAAATGAATAATAATTAATACTTATTAACCATTAGTGTAAAATATAGGGTGTCCCATAAAGTGCGCAACTTTTAAATCGGCCAAAATTTTTTTTTAATTTTGTTGGCAGTCTTGTTCTTATCATTTCTAGTGTCCAGTATTTCTCCAATTTAATTAGTAGTTGTATACATAGATCTATTAACTAATGTACAGCACTTAGAGATGCTATTTTCCACACCACCGCAGAGGTTATAGCACAAGGTGCGTTTTTTAACGTGGTCTCCCCTATAGGCATAATCCACAACCTAACATAACGACAAAAAAAAAAAACTTTTTACAATTGGCCTCGACGGCACAAATCTTATTTTAAATCGTGAATCTTCGTCCGCAAACTATGAAGCGTGCGGGAAGGAACGTGCAGATAAGGCAGCGCCATGAGATCTTTGCTGGTGTTTAGTACCATAATCAGATCGGTTAGAATCTGCACTTCTTCCGCCGAATACTTTTGCCTTGTTGGCGTTTTCATTCTGAGGCTCTTTCACGCTTACGTTCAGGCACCCAGTCAGGGTGGAGATCCAGCAGCAACACCATCTGGACTGGAAAAATGAGAGGCGACGGGGACAGGAGATAGAGGGCATGAGAGGTAGTTGATGTAGTCGGGGGTAAGGCCGGCTCCGATAAATCTGCAAAACAAATCATTATAAAAAAAAAGCATCGAAATACTCAACTCACCTATCGGATTGCCAGACCTAGGCGTCCACAAACAATCGTCGAGCGGTAGTATTTTTGGTACGCCGCCCCCACCATGGCCTTCTCCACCCTGACGGCAGCCGCCGTAGCCACGGCCACACTCAGCAACCTCCGTACCTCAGATGTATAAACGGGTATACATAATGTCGGTCTGCCTTTTAGGCAATCCTGAGTCAATAGGATAATGTACCAGTGTATCGAAGCAGTATGGCTCAACCACGGGACGGCCCTGATTTAGCCAATACGTCTGACGTCGAATGTAGAACTCTTGCAGAGCTCTCTCCTAACTAAAATCAAAAACATCATATACAAGATAAAACAAAAAAATATAACACCTAACCCAACCAATACATTGATTTCCACATCACCCTAAGGTACAATGTAATGATGTGGTTTTTATAACGTGGTCTCCCCTATAGGCCTAATCCACGAACCGAACAGCGGCTACAAAAAAAAAAAACACAAACTAAATAGCAGGTTAAAAATCAACAAATGGCAACAAAATTTCAATCAAAACGGTCAAACTGTAAAATACGTTGGCCTCCACCATTTCAGCCCTGAACTGATTGATTCGGGTAGACCTCTGTTCGAGGTCACCAACAAACGTCCAATCACACCTAAAAAAAAACAAAATTAATATTCCAATTATACAAGAAATACCTACATGCGCAATACATGGATCGATGTGAACGACGGATGACAAATTGAACTGGAATGACTTCGACTTCGTTTACAATAAGGTCCTTCAGAAAAGTTTTCACACGATCATAGTTTTGTCGGCGTCTAACAAGACCATTCACCAAGGCAAATTTGTACGTGTTGCAGGTCACGTAAGATCGGTATATCTCAATGGCGAGAACGGTATCAGTGGACGAGATACGAAAGTGAAAGAACTATGCGTTTGGGAATATCATGGAGGCCCATTTACATTTACTAACCTAATATGTATCTATACTCTGTTTAGCGTTTGAACGCGCTGTTTCTGCGCATCCTGCTATCGAAACCGGTTCCCCTATGTCTATTTGAGTACTACTTGAGGGGACCAGTTTAGTCGGTGCACATGGTGTTCTCTCGCGTAGACGAGTAAACACTCGTCTATTGTTTAATATATTTATGTCTGTATGCATACTCAATTCATGCGTCACATAATACATGTTAAACTATATCTTAGGTGACACACAAATTGACTATGCATACGGACATTAGTTACTGTGTAGCAGGGGTTATTAACAGAGGTTATTAATAATTAATAATTATAATGATTGGGTAACAGACTGTCCAGCGAAGCGCACTGACAGAGATGGCGTTGAACAGGTTTGCGCACAAATACCAAAAAGACAACTTGTTTGCGCACAAAGCCGTTCATAGTTCAATGTTTGTCTTTTAGATGTCCTGTCCATAACATTGATTTTTAAATCTGGAAGTATATATTATTATGTTTCGAGAACGTAATCGGAAAATGATATATCTAACGTCGGGGTAACTGATATTAATTGTGTTAAGGCATCCATTTCTTCTGTGGGTAAATACGGTATACTAAAAAAACTGTAAAGCCAATTCCCGCTTTCGCTATTTCGTTAAAAATAATATATGAAGCTAATAAACTTGAAGTGGTTGCTTTTGTCATCACATTTTGTTGTGGTTGAAGTTTTCTTTTCAAATTAATTACAACACTCTATCTTGCATCACTAATGTATTATGATTTTGTAATGTCTTTTTAAATTATATTCTTTTAAGATCGCAAACACACAGAACTAATGTAGACGTTGAAACCCCAGAAAGTTATTACTGAGTAGGAGTATATAGTATTCATCCCATTTCCAGATAATTTTGTAGAACAATAACATAAGTAACCGGTTTTTAGAACATCGGTCTGTATTAAAGAGTTTTGATTGTTTATTACAAAAGCCTAATCTTAAAGTTACAAAAGACATTGAAGACAAATTTATGTTAGCGCGAGAAAATAATAAAGATATCTTAAATTATGATAAAAATGATAATATATTAAATGAATATTCATGCTGTGCTGAATTAAAATTATGGCAATAATATGCAATATTATGCTTTGAATATCAGTGACAACGCTCACAACAATCTGAACAGTCTAAAATAACTGTAACAGATTTATTTTTCCAATGTAATTAAGATTTGTATACAGTTATTTCAAAGTTGCTTCAAATTTTCATCACTTTACCAGTTGTAACAGCATTAGGAAAACGTCCGTTTTTTACATTACTACGTATTAAAACATACAGAATATAACTGGATAAATCAGACTTGATGGTTAATCAATGTTAAACATTCACAGGGATATTACAATTACGCCCGAAGAGATAGTCAATGAGATGGGAAAAACATCAAACAACAGATTGACATAATTAAAATAATAAAATTATACTATATTGCATACATTTTAGTGGTTTTACAATGGTGTTTATTGTTATAATTATTTTTTTTTTTATTTATCCTGTATAGAAAATATCTACCAGAAGGAGTGCTTCGATTTCAACATATAGTACCTTATCTTTTAGCAAATTGGATCAATATGGCACATCTGTGTCGCAGTATTTTTATTATTTAGTTAATATGCAGTGTTTATTGGACTACCTATTTAACAAATATAGCAACGTTTGTAATGGCAATTTGTTAAATATCTCTGTTACATCTTATATTTACATAATATAATGCTATCAATTTGACAGCATAAGGTTTTTTTCATTTAATTATTAAAAATTATTGTTTAGTGCTATCAAAAATATTAAAACACTATGACACTGATAAAGTTCTTCCCTGTGCGATGTGGAATTTCGGTAATTCTTCTATTTATACAAAGGCGTAAAGTTGTTCCGTGAAAAACATTTTTTGCTATGTTGTACATTTGTAAGGCGGAGATATGTGGTTGTGACGTCCTCTTAAACATCGTACCTACATTTATATATTTTTATAGATCTGGAGTATACGATGATCCAGCATGTTCGTCCAGCACAGTTAACCACGCTATGTTGCTGGTCGGGTACACGAAGGACGCTTGGATTTTGAAAAACTGGTGGAGCTCGAAATGGGGTGACGACGGTTACATGTACTTGGCCCGCGGAAAGAACCAATGTGCCGTGTCCACCTACGCGGCTTACGCCACAATATTACTGCCACACCACCAATCACTACCAGCGACGCATCATTACGGTTGACTGTGATACTAAATGTGTTATCGTCTAAAGCCTGATTTAATTATATGAACAAATTATATGACCAAATATGAACTTTAAAAATGACTCAATATGCATTTCATTAGGTACCTATTGCTTATTAATAAAAAAAAACTGTTTGAAAAGTCTTAACCTCGCTCAACTTTATTATAGATTATAATCTAAACAAAGTTTTTACTAGTATGCTAGTAAAAACTTGTGACTTTTGGGGAATGTTATATTATATCTCGTAAAACAAATTCTCCTACTTGACTTAAAATTTTCCAATTAACTTAAAAGTTCTACAGCTTGATAGCTATTCCCAAGTTCCCTTCTACAGTCTACAACTCTAAAAAGAGAACCAACATCTAGTATACTTCGTCATTTAAGTACCCTATTCCCGTACATTTTTATTGAGAACTGATCGTTCTTCTTATGAAAAATTGAAAACTGTAACTTGGTATAGTTTTGCATTGGAGATTGGTTTGTCTTGTATCAATTGGCCAAAAACGTCATCCCCGTGTTTTCGGAACTTGTTCAGAACTGAGCAAGAAGTTTCAGATAAAGGATAATGTGTAAATGTAACTCAATACCATTTAAAACCATTTAAAATTGTAATATTCACTATATCTAACAAAAACAATTTTTAACAAAGGCAACAATTCAATTTTTATTTAAATATGATTGTATATCAGCCCATGTGAATGTAATTTATAGTAGGTATTAATTTTCAATTAAGCATACCTAGGTATCTATTGAAGAACAGGTTAAAAAAATGTTTTACCTACACTAACAATTTAAAGATTCCTACAATAGTTAGGTATTATTCATAACTAGCAGTAGACACATACAGGTTGTTGCATAAGATGGTGTAGTTTATAACTGGCAGTAGAAACATATAGGCTGCTGTATAAGATGGTGGAGGAGATACCGTCATTGAAGGAGGAGGAAGAGAGGATTAGGCAGCATACATCTCTAGGCCAGAGGGTTGAGAATCTGAGTGAAAACTAACTGAGAGGGTACACTGCGGGCGAAGAGGACGGTCGGAACGAGTGCTCGAGGACGGCAGGCTAAGGCCGGTCCGTGAAGTGGGCCCCCAGCAAAATATTATACATAAAAATAGAAACTAAATGTACATTCTCAGGTCACCCGGAGCCTACACATATATACTAGCTATCGCTATGGAAAGTAGTCTTCAACTTTCCGAGAGTTCTGTAAATATTTGTCTGCTATTAGTTAATTTTATTAATAAATGATGGTGGCACTACCGAAGTAATTCGCAAAATGTCTCGGAAACTATTTTGAAGAATAATAAGAAAATCCTATTCGTAAATAATTTATTATTATAATTTATCTGTATTTTAAATATTTCACAATATCGTACCTAGAAAATTAGTATAAACATATATTTTAAACTGGACAGTGATAAATATGTACCTCTCATTAATATTAATTAATACTGCACTAGGTAATTGTATCATTTAAATAAGTATTTTTACAATTACTAAGTATATTTTTGTATTGCTTCTTCTTATTATTATTATTGCATTAAAAACATTGTATGTATATTAGTTTATTAAGTAAGTATTGACGTATTGTATATCTTGACGATAGTTATTTTAGGTACTCATAATTAACTTTCTAACATTTTATATTGATGTTTAACTTTGCTATGGCCACTTTTTAAAACATAATATAGTTACATTCAAGTGTACAAATGTTAATAACTTAAGTCTAAATCATCTCGCTCGATGTTTAAAACATGTTGTAACACATAATAAAATATCCACCTTAGGATATACTTAACAATAAAAATATTTTTAATTTAGTAAATTTATTTGATAATATTTTGTAAACTGTTAATTGTATTTTCATTAAGTATTAAATAATATAATAATACCTAATTAATTAGTGTTTAAAATTTAAAAAAAATAATAAAACTTACTTTTATATACCTAATGAAAATAAAACTTGAAACTTACTGTACTAACTTTAACGTATAGGTATATGTAACAAACATAAAAGGTAGATATACTTTAATTAAAACAAATACACACAATTTCTTTATTTATATAGTGGTTTAATGAAACAAGAGTTGAAACCATATTATACAAATTGTAAGGCCGGGTTGCATAAACGTTCTGTAACGACTTACAGATCTGTAGGTGCGTTAATAGCTCTGTAAATAAAATTAGGTGTTGCTTGAACGCTCGGTAAAGTTACCGGCTCTGTAAATTATCGGCTATCGGACCTGTAAACTGCAGATAGGATTTTGCATCTGTAACTACTTACAGATCGGTAATATTATTAGAATGATAAGAATAACACATGGCTTATTATGGTTTAATTTATTTGGTAACCACGGTTATCACGGTAATCACAATTATATTCCTACCTACGTATTTAATTTTTTAAAATTGAGATCATATACTAATTTTTGAGATGAATTGAAAAAGTTAACAATTTTTATCACTTCTCAACACCCTAACGCATAAACGCAGAATTTGAAACTTCAAGACTGCAACAACTTGAAATATAACGGATCCGAGTTATGTACACCATCTTATGCCGATTTCAGTTCAAAAACACAATAAAATATTGGTAAATTTTTGACCACGAGAGAGCATTCTCAATATTATAATTTAAATTAAGTTACATAGAGAAACAATATAGAAAACGCATCATTCCCAATATAACAGTATTTTGAGTTGTTACAGTCTTGAACTAGATAGTCGTTATATAGGTATGATACTAAATATGCATAATACATGTGTTGGTGTGTGGCGTAATACTCGGAATAATTTGATAGTACAAAACACTATTATCGCAGACTTCAGTGTCGAAAAGGCCCAGTCCGTGATTTCGAAAAAAGGGCCCCCAACAGGCAAATAGAAAATGTTTAATTTAGCCCTGAAAAATACGTACCTAACTAAAATTTAATCATTCGATATATTAACTGGTTTTACTTTATTTTCAATATAGAATTTATATTGAGTATGTTCTCAAGTACTAAGACATTTTCTACAGACCCAAAGTAAATTTACTACAAGAGAACCATCGGACTGTTTTTATTATCAGATAGGGGATATCCTACTTATACAGGTATCCAACTCCCAAATTACGTCACTAGACGTAGCCCCTACACTGGTTACAAAACCTGTGACATCAAATATTATAAAGAAAAACACCGATTCTAATTTTGTCAAATTGTGCAAGAGTACAATACTTAATATCAAAATATATAATAATTCAGTTACAATCAAGCCCGGATTAAGACATTTAGAGGCCCAGAGGCCAAAGTATTAAATGAGGCCCCTGTACGAAAAAAAAATTAATGTATATAATGTGTTCTGGGGTGAAGTGACCAGCCGACGTCATATGAAAGTATACGAAAAATAATGAAGAAATACCCTTTCAAGATTGGGTCTA
Organism: Acyrthosiphon pisum; assembly: GCF_005508785.2. Taxonomy (NCBI): domain Eukaryota; kingdom Metazoa; phylum Arthropoda; class Insecta; order Hemiptera; family Aphididae; genus Acyrthosiphon; species Acyrthosiphon pisum. The sequence continues at coordinate 38,591,838 of NC_042493.1, read as the reverse complement.
ACTTTTTTATTTTTTAAGTTATGGGGCAATTAACTTTTTTTATCAAAACCATACATATCAAGCATTTGTTGATGTATCTTCAAAAGTTTTCAACATTTTGATGTATTTTTTTTATTATTGTCCTATTAACAGTCTGACGTACGCAATTTAACTAGAAATGCGCTAATTATTTTTATTGAATTAAAAAAGTAGAAAAAAGTTTGAAAAATTTAGCAATTTTTAAAAAAAATCCTGTATTATTCCAAATAATTTATTACTTAGTATGAGTTTTTTATTTTTTCTATTATTCTACTGAATTATACTGTGTTATACTCAATAATATACTTATAGAATACCTTGAAAGTTTGGTTTTCATAATATATTCCTGTTAATCGTCACAACTTAGTTTTTTTAGGATTCAGTCGGTTAATTGGTCGTCAATCGTTTAATTTTATACTGTTCGGTAAATTTTATTTGTCATAATACAAAAAACAAAAACTCATAATAAATAATAAATTATTTGGAATAATGCACAATTTCCATTAAAAAATAATAATTTTTGCCAACTTTTTTCTCTGTTTTTAATTTAATAAAAATAATTACCACATTTCTGGTTTAATTGCGTATGTGAGTTGATAGGATAGTTAAAAAGCTTTATAATGAAAATAAAATTACGTCAAAATTATGAAAAGTTTTGAAGATACCTACATAAACAAATGCATTTGTGATATGTACGGTTTTGATAAAAAAAAGTTAATTGCCCATAACTAAAAAAATAAAAAGTTATATTCAATCTTCAAATGGTATTTCTTCATCATTTTTGGTACCTATATACTTTCATATGACGTTGGCCGGTCATTTCACGATAGATAGATATTAGGTATATAGCAATAAACAATGAATAATGAATCACTGTATTTATAAATTATAATTTACAAGCTATTTTCCTAGCTAAATAATCATCTATTTTTCTTTAGATGATTTATGCAGTGTTATATAGACTATAAGGAAAAAAATAATGGATAAATCAGAGGCCCCTAAATAAATTCTTATTATCGAATCCCGGGGGCCATGTCCCCCCCTGCTCCCTCCTTAATCCGGGCTTGGTTAGAATCAGTGATAACGCGAATACCACGTAATGCTGTTCGGTTAGATATATTTTGAAGACCGTGTGACCGAGTTCAAGCTTGACCGGTTTCGGTTTTTACATAATTAAACCGATTTTGGTTATTTTGGTTTTGACCGAATTTAATGAATAATGGTTTTGGCAGATTTTGGTTATACTATAATTAATTTCATATAAGCATTCATGTTAAATATAGAATGTACATGATGTAAAAACTAAAAACTGTATGAATTGGAGAATATTATATAAATAAAACGTAGATCGAACGGTACCGAATTTATTAGTTATAGATCCTAGTCTTTACTCTTTACAAACGAAGACATTTTCAATAGTAATAATAGGATAAACAAGCCGCGTTTACCTACCTTATAGGGCGAACAATGCGACCCCTTACATAAAATATTACAATTCAACATTTAAGATCAACATACTTTTGTCTTAATTTGAGAAGTGTAATTTCCTTTGTGACATGTAGATCCTATAAAAACGTTATTTGTAGCATTACATACTATAAAACCTCCTTCAACCAACAATACTTTGAGGAGCTGTATCTCGCAAACCAATCAACAAAAAATAAAAATTTTAACGCGTAAATTTATAAAAAAAAAAAATGGTTTTATTAATTCATGATATTTGTATTATCTGTAACCATTTGAATATCAATAGTTGATAGTGGTTTCACCAATATAAGGGTGAAAAAAATTAAAATAGTTTACAGTTTTAGAAAAGCATAAATCTAAAAAGTTAAATTAAAAAAAAATTGTTACTTTTCGAAATAATTAGTGTACCCACTTAAATGGATCACCTGTATACTATGTAGAATCAATGGTATTACACAGTTGGTAAAACTAAAATAGTCGCACGAAATTATCGACTTCGACTTTGTGCGTATGTTTCGTAATGATAGAAGATTTAATAATAATAATAATAGTATTTTAATAAGCAATTTGGAAAGTGTAAAAAACATTTTGTATTTGTTTTTTGTTACAATTTATCTTTAAAACGAAGCAAATATTTGTTGTTAAGAACACCTCAAACAACAATCTTAAGTAGCTACCACCTTCAACAGACACAATGTATAAACATTTTTTAAAATGTATCTAATTTATATGATCGGTTTAAGTTTGAGCCTCACAATATTTACAACGTTGATGAAATTGGAGTTATCTACTATTGTACATCGGCCATCTAAAATAATTGCTGTAAAAGGTACAAAACAAGTTTGGGCTAATATATCAGACGAAAGAGGAACACTTGTGACTGTAGCATTAGCTGTCAGTGTTATTGGAAACAAATGCCTCCAATGTTAATTTTTCTCGAAATAAAAAAAAAGAACCTTAGTTTTTAACTGTTAACCCAGTTGGGTTTTTAGGAAGTGCCAATTCATTCGGCTGGATGACAGGAGAGGATTTTTAATATTTATTAAACATTTTTGTAAAGTAAAGCTATCAATATGATCAGTCTACTTTTATACTATAGGATACTCATGTGACTTATTTGAATATTGAAGTAGGTACTCAATTTTTGTAAATTAAATGGTACCTATTATATTATTTTAATTCTCCCCACATGACTCGCATAAATTGAAACCTTTGGACCGATCTGTTTTTATATCTACATCTACACATAAGTTAAGTAATTCTATAAATAATCATGGTAACCAATGTGTCAATGTCTATCTATGATATTCCATTAATTGTTAAACAGGTATTAGTATTACCCATGGTTACATAACAATGTCTAATATTCAATTTGGGTTTTGAGTATCTGATATATATCTTGACCTTATAATCCAGACATATTAAAGAATTTCTGCATAGTTATAGATAACGATACGATAACCTAGATAACGATTACTGATTGACCACAAGAAACAAACAATTTAATTACTGTCACTCATGATGAGGATAATCAAAATAATATGAGTAAACTACCTACTGAAGCAAATTCCTTCCACTTCACAATTGGATCAAAATCTAACTTCATATCAACCAGATGAAATTAACAATGTTTCAGTTACAGTCATTAGTGAAGAAGACACCACAATTAAGAATGGACTAACGATTAAAAGTTCTACTCCTTCTGAATTAGACGACAATTTTATAATATAAAATTGAAACTACACATCATTATAAAATATATAATGGCGTGTAGTTTGTAATGGTTTGTAGAAAAATGACCTGGTTTGTGTAATGATGTAAGAAGTTTAGTAATCAAATATTATATTCCAAAAATGGGTTCAAAAGAACTTATTCCAGTTTGCCGTGATTTGTTTTTATCAACCCTTTTATTATCCGAAAACCATGTACAAGGTGTAGTACGCAGACATTTTATTTTTGGAAGCAGTCCAACTGACAAAAGAGGTGGTGATAGAAAAACTAATAAGCTTACCTAACATTTTTTTCTATGAAATTTCTTTGAATCGTATCTCATCTTTTTACTCTTGACGAGACTTGCATAATACAACCAATAAATAAATTTAAATTTAAATTTATAAAACATAGTATTTTGTAAATAAAACTATCTTATTTTCCAAAATACTATTTCAAATGAATCGGGAATTTCGAAAAGGGCTATCTGAAGATTAAAATTTTCAGGAAACATAAAAAACTTATTTTCTTTCTGAAAAGATGTTCAGTGTTCAACGGACGAGTTGGAATGTTGGATTACAGAATAAAATCATGTAGCTGGCTACCGAAAGTCACCTCTCGACAGTTACGTCAAGTGTTATTTTAGGACGAAAACCGGTGATCAAAAACTGAAGCCCCACCCACAAAAATAATCCTGGATAGTACCTAGTTACGGCATTGGTGTGACTATAACGGATATTAATATTTTTCAATAGTATATGTTGAGTCAGCTGTAGGTACTTACGTCTTGTTCTTGTACTTTTGTGTAAGTAGTAAATAGCAGTTAGTACGATTAATCTTGGTAAATGATAATAGTGATAATTCAATTTTGGCGGCAAGTGATAAGAGATACCGTATAATCACATATAATTGATTAACAACCTACGTTAACACAATAATATACCTTGGTAAATGGTAATAACCACAAACGAAAACTTTTATAGCCCAAAACCGTTCCAGCAGATCACTAGTTGCAAACTTGTTATGCTAGACGCATGCGCTTTGATTATATGTTGCTAACAATTATAACTAGTTACTAACACTATGCTGGAACAAACCTACCATAATTATGAAACAAAATAATATTAGACCAATTTGAAGTTCATAAGATCATTCAATAACGTTGATATCAGTGCGTCAAACTGGTTTGAACCCTGGTTGTAAAATGTTAATCGGTTTTTAACGAAAACACGAAACTCACAAAAATTTTACCCGGGTTTCCAACACGAAATCCGTAAAAATGTTACCAAGTTTTTAATACGAAACACGTAATCCGAAAAATTTACAGAACTATAAAATATTATACACTAACAAGTGGAATAACTAATAAGTAAATAGTAATAAATAATTCATTATAATTATAATTATTAAGAGAAAGCCACACCTGCATGTGTTGTGTCCGTCTTACAAACGCGTTCATACAAATTTACGCTCAGCAGTTCACGTTTTACGCCGTTTGCTTAAAAGTTACATTGAATCTAGCTATTATGAACCTAGTAAGAAAATTATCTGTGTTTTAATGGAAGTTTTTTTACGATAATTCAGTTTTTAAGTGAGTTATGAGCATTTTTAATTTAAATTTTATTATACACATCTCATTTAAACATTTAAAAAGTGAATTATCGTAAATAAACTTCGATCAGAACACAGATAATGTTCTTACCATCAAGTTTTATAATAGGTCGATTTTAAAAGAGGTGTAAAAACATATGCGGGGAGGCAGCGTCGCACGGGCACATCAATTGCGTGAAACTTGCTAACGAGATCGGCATTGGATGGGACGACGGTACGGCGTGCGAAATGCCGCGGAGTCAGGATATCTAGAATTTCTAAGATAGGTCAGGGAAAACGGATGCAAGTGGAATGAATGGACGTGCATGCTCGCCGCAAAATTGGGCAATCTAGAGTGTCTGAGATACGCATAGGAAAACGGTTATCCGTGGTACCAATGGACGTGCACGTACAGATCATACACATTTTGCGTTTACCGACATATGGTGGATATTAGCTATTGGCAAGTAATTATTGTTGGCACAGGTTCTTCAGGAATCTACAAACCGAATGTATGTGTTTACACATGTTCCATTTTATTGTACTATTTATGCAGGAGTAGCTACATGAGTAGCAATGTATGCAAAATTGACAGTCATAACATAAATTATATGAAAAAATTAAATTATAATTTATATTTTTTATGGACTTTTATTTTATATTATTTATAAAATTATTATATAAAATATTAAATAAAAAATATATATATTTATTAATAATATAAATAATATAAATAAAAAATATACGATGATCATGCCTAAATGACGCACATTGCTGACTACGGTCCTGAATAATTTGTTTAATTAGATTTATCAATTTCGCAACCTTGAATGTTTTTAATAAAATATACTAATATATCATTACGTCCGAAATTGTGGTTTACTCAGTTGGTTATCACCTACACCGGTGTGGATTGATAGCTAGAAACTCGAACAAGCTTCTCTACTCATTGCTTTTAAGACGACCGTCTCGCCAGAACCGCCCATTCAAAAATTTCAATTTTTTTTTTTACAGGGAATTAGCACGTAATTAGCATGAATTTGCACGACTATCGCCAAAATTTGCATGACAAAATTTACACCTGTATGACAAAAAATGATGTGCGGTGCTGGAGAGACGTCTCGCCAGCACCGCCCAACATCTAAAATTATTAATAATAACAGACTTGATATGTTAAAATGTAGCACGTAATTAGCATGAATTTGCACGACAGACCCCGAAATTCACACGTGTCTGGTTCGCGAGAAAAACCCGTTTGACTATTTCGCGCGTCTCGCCAGCACCGCCCAAAATGGAAATTTTGCGAAAATCGAAAAACTGTTTGCGCCAATATTTAGCACGGGATTAGCATGAATTTGCACGACTGACTCCGAAATTCGCACGTGTCTGGTTCGCGAGCAAAACCCGTTCGACTTTTTCGCGCGTCTCGCCAGCACCGCCCAAAATAGAAATTTTGCGAAAATCGAAAAACTGTTTTCGCCAATATTTAGCACGGGATTAGCATGAATTTGCACGACAGACCCCGAAATTCGCACGTGTCTGGTTCGCGAGCAAAACCCGTTCGACTATTTCGCTCGTCTCGCCAGCACCGCGTAAGTCTTAAAATTGTTAAGACGAAATTCAGTACACGATTAGCATATTATGAATTATCGGGTGAATGTAAGTTCCTACGGGAGCCCTAGTGGGTAAAAAAAATACAAATTTAAGCTCTTACACAATATTAAAAGGTACATAATATAAGTTCCCACATGGTAAATAGCAGGTAGGTACGTATGTTAGTTCCTATACCTACACGGCGGAAAAATTATATATATAAATTCTTACACAGTAAAAACTATATTAATTTATATATCAAATGTTCTCAAACTGATTATTATGACCTGAAAAAAAAAAAAAAAATCACATCGATACATCCAACGAAAAAGGGTTCAACTCCATTGTGTCAATTGTTCAGGAGAAGCAAAACAAAAGTCAAAGTTTATTTTTAATTCTATTTTTTTTTTTGATAGTTTTGAAAATCACTATGCATCTAGCCTATATGTGACCATAAATGAATTTTTAGTTTTTCTAAAAAATCATTATTGTTTCTAAATATTTTTGAAAACTTACAATTTTTTTCAGACTTAAGACACTTTTCGTCGGAAATTTTAAGTCGTATCTCAACTTATTACTTTTTTCGTGGGAAAATAAAAGCTCTCATCTTCACCTTTTTTTTTTGGAAAATGAAAAACTCTTTTATTATAAACAGTCATTATTATTATTTATTAAAAAAAAATATTTAAAATACTGTATACAAAATTATTGCATTGTTTTAAATAAAAATTATTGTTTGATCAACGTTACAAAATACAATTAACTGTTTTATACCTAATAAAATAATATTATCATTATTATTATCATTTTTTAAAATAAATACATAAATTCATCAATATTCAATAAAATTACTAACTACTTAGAGTTAAGAGATTTATAAAAATCATGGTAAGTTAATGGGACAAGACCCATTTCTCACAATGACAACAAATCTTCGAGCTTGGCTTTTTCTATAGGAAGTTTTTCACTATAAGCTTGTGTTGGTATACTTCGAGTCTGATGTCTGCCAACTCGCTTTTTATTTTTCAAATCCATTGTAATAAAATTACTTGATGTAAGGTTATATTTTATGTTTAAGATGAATGGTTTTTCAGAGGTGACCATTAATTCATTGATTTGATTCCATTTAATCAGGCTTCCATCAACTGCAATTTTCCAGTTGTAAGATTTGTCTTCAACAATTGGTTTAAAGTTTAAAAACTCTTCATTTGCAATTTCGGTTACCACGTATGGATTACCTGTAACTTTAGCGCACCTGATTAACGTCACCCATTGCAAAGGGGCATAAATCATTTTTCCCTTTTTTGACTTCTCTATGCAGGCATGCATAATTGTCTCCTTCGGTCTGGGTATGTCCTCTCTCCAGAAATCTATGGGTTATTTTTACTTTTAAAGAGAATGAAGCATACTCCCACATACTAAACATGAATCTATTCCGATTTTACCCACCGCAATTGTCGGAGTAAAAAATAAATTCTGTTGTACCATATTTTTGTTTTAATGAAGTCATAAATTTTATCAAGCAAGTGGCAATTTCGTTTGCACCCCTTTTGGCCTCAGATTCATTCCACATGAAACAATACCCTAACTTTTTTCCTATGTCGTATACGGTTAGATTATAGGTAGCAAACTTTCTTTTGTAATAAAAACTGCTTGACTCTCCTTGTGGTGCAGTTAAAACCTTTTGCAAATCAAAAGATGCCACACACAATTTAGGATCAAGTATTCCACGTTCTTTATCTTCATTTTTAATTGTCCTAACTATATTTATATTCATTAAATGCAGGTCATAACTTGTTTGCTGTGCAACTTTTTCTTCGGTTGTTGATAGCTTATACTTTTCACACTGATCACATAAATCACTCTTAGGTTTAAAGAAACTGATATTACTGTGATTATTAAAAATGTCATTATATTGTCTAAAAGTTGCATTTTTGGCATCTTCACAAACTATTTTTTCTGTCACCCATTCTTTATACAAACGATACATTTCGGAAATATTAAGATCTGAGTCCAAGTATTTTTTCATTGTGCGTTCCCTAGTATAATGTGATTCAACTAGTGGAAATGATGAGATATGGTCATTTATACATTATTTTACTTCGTCACTAATTCTAGCAGGTCTGCTTGTGTGTTTACCTCTTCTATCAGCCATAAAAACTGGCGAATTTTTAAGTTTTAAGCTAACTGTTTGAACAACTTTTTCTGATATTGAAAATGTTCTTAAGAACATAGTTTTACACACTTGAATTTCTGTATTATTGTTTGGTATAGGTAAGAAATATTTTCTTGAGCATTGTCTTCTAGAATTTACAGATCCTACTTGCTTATTGCTTACTTTTACATATCTGGCTATGAAATCCCACTGCCTACTGTGGTCTCCTAAAGCCCAGTAATCAGCAAACAATATTTTGCGGATTTCATCACTAACTTTGTCTACACATTTTAATCTACAACTCAAATTGCATGGTGGTCCCATTTTTTTGGCTGATATTAGTTTGCCTGATCTATTTAAATGCTCTATACCTATGTTTAAATTTGTTTTCGCCTTTACATCTATCCATCCCCCTTCATTTCTTGTCCGTTTTCTTGTTAACTTCTCTTTTGGGGTTATATTTCTTTTTTTTGTTTTCTTCTGGGTTTGCACCTGAGAAAATGTAAAATAAATATTTTATAATATTACACATTTTTTAATAGATCAATAACAATAATAAATATCATTATTCATCACTATAATTTTATTTTAGAACAGAAATGTAAACAATAATTATTATGCACAAGTATTAAGTACTAAAATATAACATAAAACAGAAATGTAATTTACAATGATAATACAATATTTTCAATTTTACATTGATCAGGCTTTTGAATATTTTGTTTTATAATACAATAACTATTTACCTCTGTTTCCGCTGATAATAATGGTTCCTCAATATTTTGATTTTCCAGGGGAATGTATTCAGGATCCTTGTCACTGTCATAGTTATCAATACTTTCATCATGACTTTCAAAAAAAATCTAGAGTTACAAACATTACTAGTTTAATTTATATTTTAATAGGTAATAAACTATAAAAATGTTAAAATATAGGTAGATACTGAAGTTTAATTATTATCTTTTATAATTGTCAATTAGTAATATTAATGAAATAATTACAATCAATATAGACCTAATGAAAAGTGTAATGTATATTCAAGTTTGAAAATTATTTTTGTTTAACTAAAACTAAAAAAGTAATCCAAAATATTTACCTCTGTATTTTCAAATAATGTTGAACTATTTTTATCATAATGTATTATGGGAGAACAGATAGCACTCAGATTTAAAAGTTCATCCTAAAAAAATATAACAATATTATTATTTTTAATTTTGATAGCATAGTTTGCAATTATTTATTTAATAATAATATTTATTAGGTATATTTAAAACATTATTTCACACCAGAAGTCTAAAACTACAATATTATTAAATTACAAGATGTGTTAGTGTTATTATGTTGATGATCTGTTAGCTAATGTAAAACAACACAAATAATAATAATAATACAATTTAACGTGAAATGTCTCTTTTAAATATAAAATTATTCCAATAAATGAATATGACATTGGTATGCCCATATTGTGGAAAAATAAATTTTTGTACAGTCCATCAACAAAAATATTTTTGTATAAAACAGACTTAGGTAAGTTTACAATATTTTTAGTATAAATTATGATAATACTGTAGGTGTACTTACTTTTGACGACTGATCCATCATTGTACATTATTATAGTAAATATTATTATAACTTGATGTAATGATTTTTAATTTTTAACACATTAACAATATTATAATAAAAATTATTATTAACTATGAGTAAATTTTTGTAATCAGTGTTTATCATCATAATATTTATTATGAGACAAATAATATTAATAGTATAACATTGCCATCTATTATGCTTTAATACCCAGTGGTATTTACTATTTACGTTTATTTTTAAATTCTTATCTAAACATACTACCTTTTTCGGCGGAAAATATTTTTTCCAAAGATGTCGTAACTCTAGATACGACTTTATTCGTTGGAAACTGTCATATTGGGAGATTATAAAATATTATTTTATAATTTCTTTGGGATAGATAGAGATACGATCATTTTCGTAATCGACAGAGAAAATGATTCTTTATCGGAATACAGTCGTAACTCAAAAACGAAAAAAATCGAGTTAATACCTTTTTCGTTGGATGTATCGAGTCATATAATACACATTCATAATTAGATAAATATAATAATATGTTTATGAAATCTAACATGATCAACTTTTTTTTAAAGTGTATGAATTAGGAACTTACACATCTCATTTATATTGACTTAAAAATAAATATTATAAAATAAAATACTAAATTTGAAAATTAATAATAGATTAAGTTTAAAAAACAATAGAAATCTATAATTTATTTTGTATAATAGTATATTATATAAATTAGCTAACCATTTTTAACTATTAAATGTTTGTGAAAATATTATTAAAAATTGTATGACATTTTTATGACACTACTGATGTTACCTATATCAAGGTGCCCGCAATAATACAATTTAATAAAATTCTGAACAAAAATGTTTGTCTTATTTACAATATACATTATACATAATTTACTACTAAATAAATAATTATAGTATGGCATCGAGACGTTCCTGATTGATTGCAAGACGTACTTGCTATTGGTTTATATTAAAAAAGAAGAATCTATTATCCTAGTAATGAGCTGCACCAAGTTTATATTTTTAAATAAAAGATTTTTGAAATGTAATTTCTGGTTAAAAATTTTGAAATAATGTTACCTGTTTGATGTTTTCATTAATTTAACTTTAACTTTACTCAGACGCATCCACGTAAATTCAAAATCAACTTATAATATTTCTTTATAGTCACAATTAAATTAGTTTTCGGTTTCTCGGGCGACTGAAGCCGATTGCATCATAAATATTATATATCCAGTGGTATGGGTACTTATTGTATAAATAAGTACATGTATACTACTTTTTGCGACTAAAA
>NC_042493.1:38574532-38578313 GCF_005508785.2 Acyrthosiphon pisum | reverse complement strand
ATCTATGATAATATTATATAGATCATTAAACACCGTTTGATTAAATATTGTGTGAACAATATCATATCTATAAACATTTACTATCTTAACGTATGACACGATAACGTCTATACTCCAATTTTAACTAAAAATGTCTAACATTCACCAAAACTCAATTGTGAATGTCAACACTCACCGATAATCGTTGCGAATGTTGACATTCACCGGTGACTGTTGGCAAATTTTTAATATTCATTCAAAATGTTGACATTCACCAAAAACAGCAGTGAATGTCGTCATTCACCTTAACATATATACCCACAAAGATATATATCATTCCCCCTAAGAAAAATTTATTGTTAATATATTTTATTACACCCTTGTATTCCTATAAAATTTAAATATTATTCTTAAACGAAAATTCCCGGTTAATTTCTTAAATATGATTTTTTACGATGGACTACTAAGTCCAAAGGAGACGTGACAAGCTTACAATTTTTCCTTACGCACTAATAGAAATATTACAACTCACACAACGCTGAATGCACCGGCCGCTTGCTATGCCATCTCCCTGTATCCTGCTCTCCTGCACTAGACGGTCGCAACGTAAGTTCTAACCCTCGGAGTCGTTGGAAAGGTGATCAGTCCTCCAACTGTGGTCCTAGATGGATTGCCTCCGTGGAAATCCGTGAAGTCGATATAAAAAATTTTTTTCAAAATTTCAAAAAAAAATTTTTGAAAGTTTTTCGAAGTTAAAAGTTTTCCTCGACTTTGGACTTCCTGCTAGACTGTTGCTAACGTTTATAGTATTCCTCCCCCAAGGTTTTATGTACAGCGGTGACATCATCTAACTATTTACGTGTTACCATAGGACATCGATGCTGTGTATTATGACAATGTGTAGGGGCGGAGTAGAGGGGTCCGTACGTAGCAGACTTGTCTCTAGTATATCTCATTAAGGCATGCAGAGATTTATCAAGTCGCTTCACCTTTTTGCCTGGTAAGTTTATGTATTTTAGTGTCCGATGCATTCTTTCAATATGCATATTTGTGTTTATTCCAGATGGAGTATAATAACTAATAAATTAGTTCAAGAATTACATACTATCATCATCTTGTGCCATTCGATTTATAGCATTGTCAAACATGTTACGAAAGGCTTCGGCATCTTGTTCTTGAACTTTGAAGTAATGTTCGCAATACTTTATATATTTCCACTTGTTTTGTTTTGTTTTTAATTTTATTTAAATTGTTCTCCAGACACGATCTACACGATGCACAATAGAGCCTATGTTTCGCTGGTTTCATTTCAACAACCCAAGCGTTATAAAAACTCAGCCATATCTAGCATGAAGACATTGGGCTGAATAATATCGGTTTTGTCCCTTATCTCAGCAAAAAATATTCTCAAGACCCCTTCATCAACTCGATTACTAATCATAAAAGAGCATGGAAATCCTTCTCTTAAATCATCAAGAACCATGATTGTTGTCAAATTAAAATTATACGAATTCATCCCATGCGTTTCATTGATACAAATAACATCATTTCCAAATTTGCTCAACATTTTTTTTTGATAATTATTCATTATGAGCAATAAAAATCATCTTCTTTTAATTCTATATACTTTGTGTCAATTTGACCTTGTGACTTGTAATAAACAAAGCTTAATTTGTCATCAGTTTTTAATTTTTCCCCCCATACTCCAATACTTATAGCATCATTAGAATGATGTACTGCCTCATTATCGAGATTATATGAAGCTTCAATATTATATAAATCTTTCTTAGTTAGCAAATGAATTCTTTCTAAATGATTTAGATATCTTTCTAAATTGATTGTTGGAAATATTATCACGAATTTCGTCCAAAATTCATCAAAGGGAATGTTTTGTGATATTTTAGATGCTATATCATCTCTGGTATATGTATTTAAAGGCAAGTGTCCTATTTCATTTGTGTTTCAAATGTAAAAATCAAATTTCTTAAAACATTGATTATATTATATTACCAAGTGATATATAACCAAATGCCAATCGGTAATATAGATATTAGTATAATGAATATATAACAGCTGAAAATTATTAGAATATAAGACAAAACAATGTCATTTATAATAAAATTGTTTTTATACCTGTTTCAAAATTCACTGATTGAATATTCGAACCTTTTTGTATTTGTTTAAGCCATATCTGGCGTAATTTATTATCCTTCGAGAATTTATGTAAGTGTACATTTGGATCAGGTACAAGGTCTTTACGTTTACTTCCACTATAGCAACCACTAAACGCACACAACGGCATTTTTATTTAAATAAAAACTGAGTTCAATCAGTAGAAGTAGTAGTAAGTAAGTAAGAAGTAGTAAAAATTGTATCTTTATTTTAAAAATTACAATTTACAATTCACAATAAAATTGACTGATAACAATGACTATGATAAGCGGAGAAAAGCATCCGCCATGTTGGTTTGAGTTGCCAGCATACCTGTTTATTTTGTCATGCCTGTACACATATTATCATTCACGAGCGTATCTTATTATTATATTGTTATGATTATCGCGCGCCAATGCAGGAATGACCGCAGTATTATGTAACAACTGTCCCCCGACCCCCACAACCCGCAATGATCGGTACCTGCACGTCGTTGCTCACGGCCGCTGATGCCGTCGGCGCCTACGTCGGGTCCCGCCGCACGACACCAGCGGAGCAAACTATCAAAAAGCCTGATTATTGTATCAATTCCCTCTATTACACGGCACTGACCCTACCCCACCACTCAACAACACCGAAAAGCTCCGTCGCGGGGCAAGCCGGATCGTCGTCTTTTCACTCCATTTTTTGCCTTCAACGACTTTGGTCGTTGTGTTTTTTCGTCTTCAACGGCTCTGGTCGACGTTGACCATAACGCTACAACGACCGCGTCGACACCACCAAAAGCCACGTGACGTCGCCAACAGTTCAATTCACAAATAAAACGCGTCTCCGACAGTATTGAGACCAGCACCTCACCACCGTTCAACGCCGTTCACGTTTTCAACGACACTATACTACAACGCGCACGACTACGCCACATGATGAGCTAAGATCCACACGAGAGCCCGGACGAGGGGCCGAGCAGTGTTCCTGTCAACATCGTCATCAACCTGTCAGCGTCACTGTTGTAAATCAAATATAATTTTTCTCCCCCTGTCCCCCCTTTACAAGCACGCGGGCCGTAGATTATGTGGAGCCATCCTCCATGTAATCTACGCGCTTCCCTTGAGGCGTCGCAAGACGCGGGTCCCTTTCTTTTATATACTATTTCTGTAGTCATAAATACATTTTCCCGGTAACCCTGTGAGGGCACACTATGAGTGATATAGTGTGTCGCCTCCTGTGGGTCGGGAAAAATGTATAAAAATTATTATTGTTATATCTGCCATGTGCCCACACAGAATTATTATTATAAACGTTGGGAACGATTCTAGTTTAGCAACCTATCGATTTTTTAGGTTTTTTTTTTTAAAAAATATGTGTTTTTAGGTGCTTTATAAGAATCTAAAATAAAAAAAGGTCGGACGGACTTCGTTTGGAAGTTATCGGCGAAAAACTTCAAAAACTTCATTTTTTCATTACGCGCATTTTTGTTTAAAAAATATACTTAGAATTGACTAATTTTTAAATTTTTTTTTTTCAAATGTGTAGTTTTTTTACGCTGAATACGTTGGTAAGATCAAACTTACCTATCATACTTACTTTTGAAGTATTGGACAAAAACATAAAATAGCATTTTCAAAATCCATCCAAAATTCTTTTGAAATTA
>NC_042493.1:38573500-38574389 GCF_005508785.2 Acyrthosiphon pisum | reverse complement strand
GCACAATCTCAATCACAAAAAGTGAAAAAATAATCGCGAAATAGTGAACTTCATTAGGCCATAACTTCAAAAGTTAGTCCGTGCGCCAAATTGGAGTTCACCATCGATTTCAGGTGTGCTTAAATACATTAGGTTCAAAAAAAAATGCAAAAAAAAGGGTGTCCGGTAAAGTAGAAATATACCACTGAGTCAATAAAAATTTAAAAATATATTACATGCAAAAACTTCAAAAATAAGTATGTTAGGTAAGTTTTGATTTTACCAATCTATTAAGCGTTAAAAACGACACATTTTGTAAAAAAAAAAATTTAAAAATAGTCAATTCTAAGTATATTTTCTAAACAAAATGCGCGTAATGAAAAAATGAAGTTTTTGAAGTTTTTCGCCGATAACTTCCAAACGAAGTCCGTCCGACCTTTTTTTATTTTAGATTCTTATAAAGCACCTAAAAACACATATTTAAAAAAAAACAAAACCTAAAAAATCGATAGGTTGCTAAACTAGAATTATGCCAAACGTTGTCATTCCAACAATGCCAATATTATTATTATATTAAAACTGATTAATTGTACTTTTAATAAACCCACGTGATTACCCAAAACCTCAATATTATTATTTAACTTAATTATCTTTTCTCTTCTTCCCCCAAAATATAAATCTTCCGCATTCATTTGCGGATGCGTGTTCAAAGCCTATGAGTTCCACCGACTTGGCCCTCGGGCCATCACGCGGTGCGGCTCATAGGTCACGACCGAAGTGTTCCCCTTTGGTCGTGGGCGGTTTCTGGTAGTCACAAACTACCAGAATCTCACAACTACAAGTTTAAAAATTCATACTAATGAAAACAGAGTTTGAAGTTATGCACAGTGAAATATGTATTACAGTATTT
>NC_042493.1:38572397-38573450 GCF_005508785.2 Acyrthosiphon pisum | reverse complement strand
TTAGTTGACAAGGATGTAACCAAAGTGTTGAGTACCTATGTTAAATGAACATAAACATGACGATATTCCAGAAAATATTGTTGGTAGGAAAATTGTGAGTTCTCGTTTAAAAAGAAAATGCGAAAATGATTATCTCACAAGGCCGAATAAAATAATTAGGCAAGAACTTAGAAATACCGAAAAAGATATCTAGCCGGTTTATTCTGACATAAAGTTGTGGAGAAAATGTATGTATGATAAACGTAGAAAAAATATTCCAAAACTTCCAAAATCTTTAGAGGAATCGATAACTCAGTTATTTGATAGTCGTGAAAATATTACAACTAATACTGGTGAACTATTTTGTCACATGGAAGAAACTTCAAGCCCAGTTATATTCACTTGCAAGACTAATCTTGAACTATTAACTGTAGTGATGAGCAAAACAAGACCAAGACCAAGACTTTCAAAATCTTGGTCTTGGTCTTGGTCTTGCAGACTCAGTCTTGGTCTTGGTCTTGGGTATACACCTTAATATTGGTCTTGGTCTTGGTCTTGCAGACTCGGTCTTGGTCTTGGTCTTGGTCTTGCGCAAGACTCTTGCAAGACTCTTGTTATTTTCACAAAATATATAAAAAAAAAACTAAATACCTGTTATAGCTGTGTGTAGGTTTTTTGCCATGATATCTAAGATGAAACTTAAGTCCAATATATTACATAGTATATTCATAAATCAAACATTAACATAAAACAAGTCAAACAATTTAATTTTTATTATACTCGTTTAAAACTTTGCATTTTAAATTATGCTTATATTATTTTACTTGTATGAATCAATTTACCAGCATAATTAACTTTTTAAGTTCCTATTGCATTTATAATAAATATCAATGGGTTATTACTAATAACTAATTACTAGTTATTGATCAATATAATGTTTATAAAAATTAAATTGTTGTTTTTTTAATGTTCACTTTAACAAATAATAATATTAAAAAAAAAACTGTATGGTTTGTTCCAAATATTAAATTGCTTAATAGTTATATTTGTTATAATAATACTATTTATTATTTA
>NC_042493.1:38571510-38572347 GCF_005508785.2 Acyrthosiphon pisum | reverse complement strand
TCAGTAGTAACTATTTAAGTTTTTAAGCTCCAAATATAATTTGGCGGTTAGTAATATTACTAATATTGTTACCTCTATATTTACATTTTATACAAACCTCGATGTATTTTTAAAAATGTCGATGTTTACAGAAATACATCGAGTTATTGACATCGGTTTTTAATTGAAATTACGATATTGTTAGCATCGATGATATGAGAATGAAAACTCGATATATCGATATATCGATGTTCACAAAAAAATTGCCATCCCTATACCTATCTGCTGCACCTCACCAACCGCCACCACGGGCTACGACGGTACAACACTGTCGACTCCCCCACCATGCCAAAAGGCACATGGTGGGACGGGAAGGCAAGTTGCGCTGGACGAGTACCGGCCGCCGGCGACATCTCTCTCGCTTACCGACCGCCTGACCATCTACCCACCGGTACGGATTTTTCTACCACGAAAACCAAAACCCAGTTACGTTTTTCTCGCGTTACGTTTTGCGTGTCGATCACGGCCACCGCCACGCCGTTGTAACACCATAGTGTTTTATTGTAAATTATATATTGTGTCGTTATTAACATAGGTTAGGTAATTAACGGCGCTAACCACGCTGGTACGTACTGTAGACCCGTGTGTTGTTATTTATTTTATCTTGTGCTGTTAACTGTGGGCGTCAACACCTCACAGCTCACCCTGAACCGGGACCACCGCGGAACCCCATAAACCCGTCGTGTCCCGCGTCAAATAATAATATGTCTACGAGACACTCGGGCCTGAATTTCTGAAAAACAAAAAAAAGGTTGAATTTCTTGCAACAGACACAACTTATTCGTAAACAGTACATGC